>NC_057803.1:304944290-305244290 GCF_018294505.1 Triticum aestivum | reverse complement strand
TGCCTTGGGCATCCCCAAGATTAGGCTCTTGCCATACCTTGTTCCAAAATACATTAACTTTACACAAAAACTTGAAAACTTCACAACACAAAACTTAACAGAAAATCTCATGAGCTCCCTTAGTATAAGAAAACAAACCACCACTTTAATGTACTGTAATGAACTCATTATTTATTTATATTGGTGTTAAACCTACTGTATTCCAACTTATCTATGGTTCATAGCCCCCGATACTAGCCATAGATTCATCAAAATAAGCAAACAACACACGAAAAACAGAATCTGTCAAAAACAGAACATTCTGTAGAAATTTGGATAGTTCGAATACTTCAGCAACTCCAAAAATTCTGAAAACATTAGATGACCTAAACAATTTGCATATTGATATACTTCAGTTGGAATTGGTATTTTATCGCTCTCTGGTAAAAACTGAGAATTATTTTCATGAGCGCATACTTTCTGTTTTTATCAGCAAGATCAAACAACAACGACCCAAGAAGATCCTAAAAGCTTTACTTGGCACAAATACTAATTAAAACATAAAAAACACAATCATAGAAGAGGATACATATGATTTATTTATTACTAAACATGAAAAAAAGCAAGGAAGAAAAATAAAATTGGGTTGCCTCCCAACAAGCACTATCGTTTAACGCCCCTAGCTAGGCATAAAGGCAAGAATAGATCTAGGTATTGTCATGGTATGCAATCCATAAGTGGCTCTCATAATAGATTCATAATGTAATTTAATTTTCTTTCTAGGAAAGTGTTCCATGACTTTCCTTAGCAGAAATTGGAATCTAATATTTCCTTATTTTATGTCAATAATTGCACCAATCGTTCTAAGGGAAGGTCTACAAAGAATAATAGGACATGTAGGATTGCAATCTATATCAAGAACAATGAAATCCATGGGCACATAATTCCTATTTGCAACAATAAGAACATCATTAATCCTTCCCATAGGTTTCCTAATGGTGGAATCCGCAAGGTGCAAATTTAAGGAACAATCATCAAATTCACGAAAACCTAACACATCACACAAACTTTTTGGAATCGTGGAAACACTAGAACTCAAATCACAGAAAGCATAGCAGTCATAAGCTTTAATCTTAACTTAATAGTAGGTTCCCACTCATCATAAAGTTTACTAGGAATAGAAACTTCTAGTTCAAGCTTTTCTTCATAAGATTGCATTAAAGCATCAACGATATGTTTAGTAAAAGCCTTATTTTGATCATAAGCATGAGGAGAATTCAACACATATTGCAACAAGGAAATACAATCTATCAAAGAGCAATTATCATAATTAAATTCCTTGAAATCCAAAATAGTGGGTTCAATGCTATGTAAAGTTTTGACCTCTTCAGTCCCACTTTTATTAATTTTAGCATCAAGATCTAAAAACTTCGAATCATTGGGACGCCTTTTAACTAAACTTGACTCATCTCCAGTCCCATCTTTATCAAGATTCATATTGGAAAACAAAGATTTAATAGGAGACACATCAATCACTTTTAGATCTTCATCTTTATTATCATGTAGATCCTCCGGATTAGCGGCCATCTTATTAACTAAGGTGGCTTGCTTATCCGAAATTTGACCCACTAAATTTTCAAGATGAGCAAACTGAGGTTTCAAACCAGAAAATTCTTTAGACATATCATCGAGCTCTTTATTCATGTACTCCATAAAACCTTTTTGTTCTTTAAGCTTGTTTCTGAAGAAATTATTATGCTGAAATTACAAAGACATAAAGCTTCTAACGTTGTTTTCAATTTCTTCCAACCTTCTAAGGTGAGAATCAACGCTTTTAGGCAAGGCCATCATGGCAAACAGGCATGCAAGAGGCAAGCGAAAAGAGGCGAATGGAAAAGAAGGCAAATAAAATGACAAAGGTGAAGTGGGGGAGAGGGAAACGAGAGGCAAATGGAAAATATTGTAATGTGAGGAAGAAGAGTTTATGATGGGTACTTGGTATGTCTTGACTTGAGCGTAGATCTCCCCAGCAACGGCGCCAAAAATCCTTCTTGCTACCTCTTGAGCATGCATTGGTTTTCCATTGAAGAGGAAAGGGTAATGCAACAAAGTAGCATAAGTATTTCCCTTGCTTTTTGAGAACCAAGGTATCAATCCAGTAGGAGATAACACGCGAGTCACCTAGTACCTCCACAAACAATCAAGAACCTCGCAACCAACGCGATAAAGGGGTTGTCAATCCCTTCACGGTCACTTATGAAAGTGAGATCTGATAAAGATAATCAGATAAATATGTTTGGTATTTTTTGTATAGATTGCAAAATAGTAAACGAGATGCGATAATAAAAGGAGATGCAATATAATAAGGAAGAGACCCAGGGGCCATAGGTTTCACTAGTGGCTTCTCTCATGATAGCAAGTATTACGGTGGATGAACAAATTACTGCCGAGCAATTGATAGAAGAGCGCATAGTTACGAGAATATCTAGGCAATGATTATGAAATATAGGCATCACGTCCGTGTTAAGTAGACCGAAACGATTCTGCATCTACTACTATTACTCCACACATCGACCACTATCCAGCATGCATCTAGAGTATTAAGTTCATAAGAACAGAGCAACGCTTTAGGCAAGATGAAATGATGTAGAGGGATAAACTCAAGCAATATGATATAAACCCCATCTTTTTATCCTCGATGGAAACAATGCAATACGTGCCTTGCTGCCCCTACTGTCACTGGGAAAGGACACCGCAAGATTGAACCCAAAGCTAAGAACTTCTCCCATTGCAAGAAAGATCAATCTAGTAGGCCAAACTAAACCGATAATTCGAAGAGACTTGCAAAGATATCATATCATGCATATAAGAATTCAGAGAAGAACCAAATATTGTTCATAGATAAACTTGATCATAAATCCACAATTCATCGGATCTCGGCAAACACACCGCAAAAAGTATTACATCAAATAGATCTCCAAGAACATCGAGGAGAACTTTGTATTGAGAACCAAAGAGAGAGAGAAGAAGCCATCTAGATAATAACTATGGACCCGAAGGTCTATGGTAAACTACTCACACATCATCGGAGAGGCTATGGTGTTGATGTAGAAGCCCTTCGTGATTGAATCCCCCTCCGGCAGATCGCCGGAAAAGGCCCCAGATGGGAACTCACGGGTACAGAAGGTTGCGGCGGTGGAAAAGTGTTTTCGTGGCCCCCCTGGATGTTTTTAGGGTATAAGAGTATATATAGGCAAAAGAAGTACGTCGGTAGAGCTACAAGAGGGGCACGAGGGTGGGGGGCGTGCCTACCCCCTGGGTGCGCCCTCCTGCCTCGTGGCCGCCTCGTTGTGTCTTTGACTTCCACTCCAAGTATCCCGGACTACGTTTGCTCCAAGAAAGATCCTCGCGAAGGTTTTGTTCCGTTTGATATTCCTTTTCTGCGAAACACTGAAATAGGCAAAAAAACAGAAACTGGGACTGGGCCTTCGGTTAAGAGCTTAGTCCCAAAATTAACTTAAAAGTGCATATTAAAGCCCATTAAACATCCAAAACAGATAATATAATAGCATGGAACAATCAAAAATTATAGATACGTTGGACACGTATCAGTCACTTGGGGGCTCGACACAGCACTGATCGGTGACTTGCGTTGCTGTGAGGTGGAGCGGTGGAGACTTGGCGGGGTAATCCGCCCTCGGTGTCCCCGACAAGGGAGTTTTTTCCTTTAACTTAACTTGGTATTCCTGATCCGACCTTTGCTTCCTCAAAGAGCCATTTATTCTGCTAAGCCTTGTCTTGGATGTTGTTACTTTGCTCTTGAGCCTGTGTACAGTCTGGGCAACACACGCCCAGGGTTTGTTGCACTGACAGTCATCCTAGAACGCAAGGAGGCAGACAAAGAGTATACAGTCCAGCGGCAGGTTTATTATGTCAGTGAAGTCTTGACGGAATCCAAGCCGAGATACCCACATTGGCAGAAGTTGGTGCTTGGCGTGTTCATGGCGAGCCGCAAGCTGAAGCAGTATTTCCTTGGGCATCCAACCACTATGGTTAGTTCAGCTCCTCTGAGGGATATCGTTCAAAACAAAGAAGTCACTGGCCGAGTTGCTAAGTGGGCAATTGAGCTTGGGCCACATCATCTAAAATATGTTCCTAGGACCTCCATCAAGTCTCAAGTTCTACTAGATTTTATCAATGACTGGACGGAACTATAGATGCTCGAGGAAAATCCAGATCATACATATTGTACGATACACTTTGATTGATCAAGGCAACCGAAAGGCTCGGGGGCTTGAGTTTTTATATCTTCCCTGTGAGGTGACCATTTTTGTTATGTTTTGAGACTGATGTTTCCTTGTACTAACAATGCAGCTGAGTATGAGGCTTTGCTACATGGGCTCTGAATGGCAAGGATATGAACTTGAGCCTGGTTAGATGCCTTGGCAACTCAGTTCTCGTTGCACAACAAGTTTCAGGGAAGTGGGATTCTAAAGACCCGCTCATGGTGGCTTATCGGCAAGCAGTAACTAATATTGCTGGCCACTTCAAGGGTTATCAAGTGGATCACATTGACCAGCGGCATAATGAGGCGGATGATGCATTGTCCCGGCTCTGGTCTCTTCATAAGATGGTTCCCCCTAATGTGTTCCTTGATGTGTTGCATTATCATTCTTTGAAGTTACCCTCAGAGGAAGACCTAGCCATCCCTGACCCGGAGGGACAGTTGGTGGCAGCTCTACGTGCTATTCCAAATTGGATGATGTCTTATCTGGCTTACCTGACTCGTGGTGAGTTGCCGGAAAATGAATTTTTTGCACGACAAATCATAAGGTGGTCTAAGTCCACGAGAGTTGTCAATGGCGAGTTACATAGATGTAGTGTGACTGGCGTGTTTCAACACTGTGTTTCTCCTGATGAAGGCTAAGAAATTTTGCAAGAAATTCATGCAGGAGACTGTGGTCATCATGCTGGTTCAAGATCTGTCGTGGCTAAGGCTTTTTGACACGTTTTTTTGGTTGACGGTTAACACTGATTCAGAGGATATTGTCTGTAAGTGTGACGGTTGCTAGAAATTTGCACGACAGGCTCATGTGCCGGCTCAGGAATTGCGGATGATCCCAATAACCTATTCGTTTGCAGTCTAGGGCTTGATATGGTCAGCCCCTTCAAAAGTTCTAAGGACATTAAGACTCACCTTTTGGTTGCATTCGACAAGTTTACAAAGTGGGAGCCAGTCAGCAATTGTACGTCAGCGACTGCAGTTTAGTTTGTGAAGAAGCTGTTCTTCCGCTTTGGTTATCCTCATGGTATCATCAATCATAATGGGATGAATCTGGCTAAGGGTGCTATGAAAGAGTTCTATCAAAGGTAACACATCCATCTTGATGTTTCATCTGTTGCTCATCCACAGTCCAATGGCCAAGATGAGTGTGCTAACCAGGAGATATTACGAGGGATCAAACCCTGGCTCATGGTTCCTTTGGAGCGCACTTCGGTTGTCGGGTGGAAGAGCTTCCTATAGTTCTTTGGAGTATAAGGACTACCCCCAATAGGTCAACAGGCTACACACTGTTCTTCATGGTTTATGGCGCAGAGGCGTTTCTCCCAAGTGACATCCATCATTACTCGCCTAGGATGGTGACTTATGTTGAAATAGACAACAAGACTACTCGTCAAGATGATTTGGTTGCCTTGGAAGAGGAACGTGTTCTCGCGGCGGCTCGATCCGTAATTTACCGGCAAGACATGTGTTGCTATCATAGTCGCAGGGTCTGCAGTCGCACTTTCCAGGAAGGCGACTTAGTGCTACGTTTTATTCAAGATCTAACAGGCATGCATAAGCTTTCACCTCCTTTGGAAGGGCCCATTGTGGTTAGCAAAAACCTCAACAATGGGACATGTTATCTCATCTACATATGTGAACACAATAAGTCACCTACCTCTGACGAGGAGTCCAACAGGCCTTGGAACATTGCTCATCTTCAGCCTTACTATAGTTGAGCCACTAGATCCAATAATTGTACATACATATCATGTATATTTTTTTTATGATCAGGTATAATAAAGTTGGCATCCCGATACTCAGGGACTCTCTCGTTTCATCCCGTATATTGTGCATCAGTCTTGTATTTGTTGATCATAGGTCACTTAGGGGATTCCAACTCATCAGCTTTCTCACCATCTTGACCTGGCAAAAACGCCACAATATGGGTTAAACTTGCCCGTCTGCATGATGCTACTCTAAAAAGGTGAATCGCCGTACTCTTGATAGTTAATATTTATGACCCTGAATTTGTCAAGGTTAAAACAACGGCTTTGTAATCTGAGAACTGGCTTTTAGAAAGCGGGGATAAACCAAGGCTATCAAGCTAGCTCCACTGAAGCAAGACTTGAGCTCCAAAAGCCAGTCTTTTTGTCGAGCCTTGAAAGCTAACTTATAATTCATTCAATGTATATATATATATATATATATATATATATATATATCAATATTGGTTATGTATCTCCAGGATTCTTTTGCTCTTAATCACATTATGGCAATGACTATATGTTCCCGGGTCAAAAGAACTCCGGGTTGCTTGTGATGGCTATTGAGCCTTTGTTGACCATGAGTCGCTGGGTTATCACCTCACCGTTGCTTTTCAGCAACGAATTCTTACAACTACAAGTCACCGGTGGACAAATCGTTGGATTAGTTTCACGGTAATTATAACTTGGTGGATTTTTTTGCAGAAGTCAGAAGTCTCTACATGAACAAGTTGCTACAGGAGACTTATGAAATATATGTACAAGCAATGGTTGTTTAATATTCAAAAACAAGACATCCAAGGTCGATCAATAACATGTATTCATCCAAAAAAATTCAAGCAGCAGACAGGTCAGTGTTTGAGCAATAGTTGAACGTGCACAAAGGCACGACAGAGTAACCAGAGTATTTTAACAAAGCCTATTACAAGGCTCCAACAGACCTCAACATATTCAATCAAGTTTTTTATGGAGTATCAATTACTCGTGTAAGACGGCCCCTATGTCATTCGGGTTAGTATCTTGGTGACCTCCAGTAGTTGAGGCCTCTAGGTTATCCTACAATGACTCTTCTTCTTCTTGGATCTAAAGGTTGTCCAAATTCCAGTTGACATCTGTTAAGGCTTGGAAGATGGCTTTGTCATGCAAGATTGGAGACCGGTCAACATCAGGTACAAAGAGATGCTTATGCTTTTGTGGAGTCAAGTCACAAGATCTCAGTGTTGGAGGCAGAATTCTTGTATTGTTGCCATCATAAGCGAGCTGATATTTCTTCAAATCCATTTTTGCGACAAGCTGAATCGCCTGTGGTCGGGTCTCCTTCGCACAACGCTCGTAATCACCTGGAGAAAAGTCAGTCCCATCTTCTTTGTACTATGGGAACCCGCCGACCATTTCCACCAAGTCTAATTCTGGGGCATAGGCCATAGCCCGACTCAGCGTGGTCATAGCTCTGGCACGGGCGGCTAATCTCTTCATTTCAACATGCATTAATATGATATTTTATATGATTTTCGGGACTAACCTATTAACCGAGAGCCCAGTGCCAGTTCCTGTGTTTTCCTTGTTTTAGAGTTTCGCAGAAAAGGAATACCAAATGGAGTCCAAGCGGAATGAAACTTTCGCGATGATTTTTGTTAGACTAGAAGACATCCAAAGGAGTTGAGGTACACATCAGGGAAGCCACGAGTCACCCACAAGGACGGAGGGCGCGCCCAGGGGGGTAGAGCGCACCCCCCACCCTTGTGGGCCCCTCGTGACTCCACTGACCTAGTTTTCCGCCTATATATTCTCAAATATCCCCAAACCTTCCAAGGAAGCCACGAAACCACTTTTCCACCGTCGCAACCTTCTGTACCTGTGAGATCCCATCTAGGGGCCTTTTCTGGTGTCTTGCCGGAGGGGGATTCGATCACGGAGGGCTTCATCATCAACACCATTGCCTCTCCGATGAAGCATGGGTAGTGTACCACATACATACGGGTCCATAGCTAGTAGCTAGATGGCTTCTTCTCTCTCTTTGATTCTCAATATTATGTTCTCCTCGATGTTCTTGGAGATCTATTCGATGTAATACTATTTTGTGGTGTGTTTGTCGAGATCCGATGAATTATGGATTTATGATTAGCTTATCTATAAATATTTTTTGAATCTCCTCTGAATTATTTGTTTGATATCTTTGCAAGTCTCTTTGAACTATCGTTTTGGTTTGGCCAACTAAATTGGTTTTTCTTGCAACGGGAGAAGTGCTTAACTTTGGGTTCAATCTTGTGGTGCTCGATCCTAGTGACGGAAGGGGAATCGACACGTATTGTATTGTTGCCATCGAGGATAACAAGATGGGGGTTTTCGTCATATTTCTTGAGTTTAACCCGCTACATCATGTCATCTTACCTAATGCGTTACTCTGTTCTTATGAACTTAATACTCTAAATGCAGGCAGGAGTCGATCGATGTGTGGAGTAACAGTAGTAGATGCAGAATCGTTTCGATCTACTTGATACGGACGTGATGCCTATATTCATGATCATTGCCTTAGATATCGTCATAACTTTATGCTTTTCTATCAATTGCTCAGCAGTAATTTGTTCACCCACCATAATATTTTCTATCTTGAGAGAATCATCTACTGAAACCTATGGCCCCCGTGTCTATTTTCCATCATATGATCTTCTACTTTCCAACATATAAGTTTCCGATCTATAATTTTAGTTTCCTATTTACTTTCTTTGCAATCTTTTACTTTCCAATCTATAAACCAAAAATACCAAAAATATTACTTTACCATTTATCCATCTATATCAGATCTCACTTTGCAAATAACTGTGAAGGGATTGACAACTCCTTTGTCGCGTTGGGTGCAAGTTGGTGTCTGTTTGTGCATATATTCGGTGGCTTGTGCGTTGTCTCCTACTGGATTGATACCTTGGTTCTCAAAAGCTGGTGGAAATACTTACTCTATTTTGCTGCATCACCCTTACCTCTTCAAGGAAAAAACGAACGCAAGCTCAAGAGGTAACAGTGTCGGCTCAAGTTTTTGAAGAGTTGTTGTCTTCACCGAGCAAGATCTTCAGCAACCAAGAGTCATTGTGGTCGCGAAGAGGTCTGTCGAAGGTTTGGAGATCGCCGACAAGTATCTACCATGAGTGAAATCAATTGGATTATGATCAGCTCCAAGTTGAAGGAGAATAGGGCGAGGAGAGTTTATCTTCTGTGTTAAATCACAACCCCTCCAACCAGACGTAGTCCTTTGGCAGAAGGGACTGGTCTACCAAAATCATCTGTCACCATCGAGCACCACTGGTTCACTATACTTTACTGCACTTGATGCCGAACATCCCATGATCATCCCCATGGACCTACCTATGTCTCCCACGACACCACTTCGACCAATGACGAGAGCTTGAGCAAAGGCTATCGAAACTAAGGTGAACTCGCTCCTCTCCGAACTATCATCTTCTACATATGAGACATGGCTACTACCTCAAGTGGAGACCCTATGTGTGATTAGGTACATGGAGGAAAGGCACGGAACAACTACACCCAATGGACAGGATGGCAAGGACAGCAAGTACGACGACCAAGAGGAAGCGCTACCAGGTAGCTACAGCCCTCGGACGACCGGCACCTGTCGGATGTCCGACGCCTGAAGGCACTAGCCGGCTAGCTGAGTCACAGCCTGCGCATGCTCCAGAAGTCGGACGACCGACCGCGACCGGACGTCCGACACCTCCCAGCGCCCGGACGATCGAGCCCCACCGGACAACCGGCGCCACCATCATAGAACCAAAATGTCAGAAGTATGGAGACCACCAGACGACCGACGCACCGGACGTCCGACCCCGACCGGATGTACGACGCCACCTGATCAGAGGTGAAATGTCGGAAATCCAACACTCACTGGACGTCCAAGCACCCGTGAGACACCGGACGACCGGTAACTATCGGACATCCGATGCTTGTGTGTTGACAGCGTGTTGGGCCGAAGCCCATGAACCCTTTCGTGACCCTAGACTATATATACTCCACCTCCTCCCTCTTATTAGGGTTATCAAAGGATTAGCTCATTTGAGAGATAGAGCTTTGCTCATCCACTTGATCCCTTCTCCGTCGGAGTTCACGACCTCTATGGAGAAGATCCCCCAAGTGGGTTCAAGGCCCCTAACGGGAAGCCTCCTCGAGACCTCCTCACGGAGAAGAACTACCACCTCTTGTATCATCCTTGTTGCATTTGGATCTTTTATCACTCTTTATGTTCGTGGATCTAGCACATGCGTGATTATTCTCCTCCATTTTAGTGTCTTTCTATTGTGTTTTCCCCTCGTGTTCTTTGTAGGATCCTCTCCATTTCATGAAAGATCAGCCCTAGGGTTTCCACCCTACATCATCTTGGTATCATGAGCCTTGGTTGATCATGAATTTGGAGCCCCAGATTCGAAAATCCCCCACCAAAAATAGACCCATTTTTTTGTGATTTGTTTGTATGATGAAGTTTTGTTGGATTTGATCCGTGGATTTCGCGTGTAGCGGGTAGATCTAGCTTCTCCCCATCTTTCCCCCTTTCAATCCACAAATTCGCCCAATTTTGCCCAAATTTTGACCCTCCACCACAAACCTTAGAGGTTCATCCCCTGCCCGAAATCGCCCAAGCACCGAATGTCTGACACTCTCCAGACGTCCGACAACCTCCAGTCGTCCAAGCACCACTGAACGTCCGATGAATCCTGACGGAACTGAACTCCATTCAGTCCCACTGACTCATTACCACTTCTACATACACATTTCAATACCACCGCCGCTTTCCGCAACCACGACCACTTCCCGCTACGAACTCCGAAAGTTTTGACACATTTTTTCTTTGAGAATTTGAGTGGCGGTTTCCGTTTCCTAACGTGTTTCGGGAACTTAGAGACGGTTCGACATTGACATACCACCGCTCATCTTCGCCAGACTGCTCATCGACAATGACCACTCCACCATTTTTACACCCTCAACCATAAGCAAGGATGGTAACCTCGACAACACCTTTGTGTACTCCCTTGGCATTGCATTGATAACCCCCTAGCCCCATTTTGTGTACCTTTCCTATCGATTCTAGCCTTTGAGTATTGCTGGCAACATTACTTGTGCACACTAGTGATCATAGTTCCCATAGCATACATGCCACATTACATAAGTATACATATCTTGGTATCATCACTTGTGTCACAAGGTTGTCATCGCATATACACAATTGCTATCTTGGCTTTGAAGTTTTGCATAAGTGGCCAAATAAAGAGCTTAAAAGAGAAAGATCCAAACAAGCTTTTAAGAAAAAGGAAAAGGTATGCAACGATCTTTTAAGCAAGAGGCATAGCACCATACTCGATCATCTTGGATCATATCATCGAAAGACCATACATATAGCATACTTGGGATAGAAGTCGCTACATTTTTGCTTAGTAGGTTGTGCACAGGTCTCGTATCCGCCTATTGTGCAATCGAGCTAGCGTCTCTCTAGCATTATGTAACAAGAGAATTTTCGTGGATTCCACATTTTGGCTCAGTCCTTTGTTGCACGACCCCATCTATCTACCCTTGTGTGTGTTTCCGTGTGCCTTGTTTTGTTATTGGTCTACTTGTTGCATTTGCGAATTTGCGAATATTTTCCAACATTATTGAATCTTGCTCACATCCGCATCAAATTTTATGCCACCATCCTAACCAAGCTCCACAAAAGGCTTTATTTGTGTAGGTGTGAGAGATTGACGAAATACAATACCAATTGTGCTGTTTCCATTGAGTGATCTTTGATCCATTCTCAACATCGGTCAATGTACAATTGGTATTGTTCTTCTTCTTCTTCCACTCACACACTTACTGACAATGATGGATAGGCCAACTACTTCTACCAAACCACTCTTCATCGAGCAAGATGAGGACCCGAACACCTATGTCACCAAAAACCACCTCTTCGGTGCACAAAGAGAATTGCATCAAGAACAACAAGCATTGAGAGACCACATCGACAATCTTGCCACCGACTTGCGACATTCCAAGAAACGTACAAGAGACAACTTCGACAACAAGCTCGACGATCAAAAACAAGAGAACAATGCAAGAATGGACGAGATTCGTGCCATGTTGCTCAACTGCTCTTCTACCTCTTTGTCATACTCAAGACGGAGCCACTGAAGTCGACACTCCTCTGACACCATCTCCGTCCCATGTACTCCGACATCAAACACTCTTCGACGAGCCGCGCGCCAAGATCGTCAAGCAAACCACAATCCTATACATGGCACCGATCGTCAAGAGCAACTTCTAGCACTAGAACATCAACATCGCCAAAATCAAGCTACCTTTGCGCAAGCACAAGAACGGCAATGCAGACAACAACAAGAGGAAGAGCGAGCACACCAACAACAAGACGATCAAGACACCGAAGCTCTCTGTCAACAACAACAACAACAACAACAACAACAACAACAACAACAACAACAACAACAACAACAACAACAGCGAGAAGCTCTAGCACTTGAGGCGCAACGTGCCCTCCAAGACACAAGTTGTTCCGTTGCCGCACACAACCGGCATACAAGTGAGCAAGAAGAAGCACTTTGAGATGAATATCAAGAGAGGAACTATCAAGCACGGTTGCACATACAAGGTCCACAAGCTCCTCCACAAGCTAGACAAGAACCACAAGTTTGCCAAGAGCAACAAGACAATTGGAATCCCCCACACCAAGAGCAAGTTCAGGACGACAATCCTCCTCATCAAGTACGTCATCACTCTCGACCCCAACAAAATGAAGAACAATGCTACAACAAACTCAAGTTCACCATGCCCAAGTTTTCCAGAAGAAATGATCCCGAAGAGTATCTTTCATGGGCATTGAAGGTTGATAAGTTCTTTCGTTTGCACAACAATGAGGAAGAGAAGAAAATCGCCATGGCATCCCTTGAGTTCCAAGACTATGTCCTCATTTGTTGGGAGCAAGTCATTGAGCATCAAGAAGCAAGAGGTGAACCACCTATGACAACTAGGGATCAAATGAAGGATGTCATGAGAGCATGCTTTGTGCCAACATACTATAAATGCAACCTCTTCAAGCGACTACAACTCCTCAAGCAAGGAACAAAGACCGTTGAAGAGTACTACAATGAAATTGAGATTGCCATGATACGAGCTAATGTAACTGAATATCATGAGCAAACTATGGCACATTTCTTGAATGGACTCAATCATCCTATCAAGAAGATCGCCGACTTCCAACCATACCCAAACCTCATCAAGCTAGTGCACTGTAGCGACCCGACCCGAATGGGTCAAGTCTCTATGCTTAAGTGTCATCCCTGGATCGGTATGCTGACACACACAGTACTCGAGGATTTATAACAGAGGTAAATCACATGTAAAAGTAATGTAAATACTATTACCTCAAATCCAAAATAGCGGAAGTAACAAGGTTGTGGATTCCCATCAACACCAACGGCAAAGTTGAGTGTAGAAATCGTAACCCTAACGTATCACTTACTCGTCGTAAGATAATCCTGCAACATGAGACGTTGCAGCCACAGAGGGTCAGTACATTGAATGTACTGGCAAATTCACACCATAGAGAATGATGAATAAAGGCTATCACTACATGCATATTTGGCTGGTTGAAAAGCTCTATGGTTATAAGGTTTTTGCGAAAAGCCAATTTTTCCCTACTGCAAAGGAATAAATTTAATTACTATCATGGTGGTTGTTAAACATTGAGAATGGTTGACAGCATTCTCAATCCCAATTAAGCATCATCATTAAACCCAACAATATTCATTTAAAGTAACGTGATGAGATCACAGGATAATCCAAGAACTAGATACTCAAGATGTCCATAACCGGGGACACGGCTAATCATGATTAGTTTATACACTCTGCAGAGGTTTGCGCACTTTTCCCCACAAGACTCGATCGCCTCCGTTGGATTTCTCGCACTACATGGTGTTTGAGAAACGGATGACCGAGACACAGTCTTTCAGAAGCGCTAGCACCTTACGATGGATAGACCGGTACACCTACTTTCCCCTACATCTGCTAGTCTACCCTGTAAGAGTTCGCACGACTTAATCAACTATGCCAGAGCCCATAATGGCTTGTGGCTGCACACGGAAGTTTCTAGTTTGAAAAATCTCATGATCCCTTTGAGCCTGGGTGGCGGTCCAAAAGAAAACAGGCAAGTCCTGGATTACCCAGGTGCCTAGACAGGCAATCCTAGAATAACCAGGTGCCTCAATCCACCCAGATGTGTGTTTAAGTTGCCACCTTAAGTAAACCATTAATTAACAATCTCACATCTGTCATGGATACTCTCAAAACCCAATCCACGTCTACGAGCATAGCATGGCCATGTAAGCATAACGTAAAAGTAACTCCCAAGGTTTGAATGCAGGGCAATAGGTTCCTACCTCATCAACTACTTCCCAGTACCCCCAATTTAATTAGATCCTAATCATGCAATGTTTGAGGTTTGATCTAATGCAACAAAAACTGGGTATGAAAGAGGTATGATCAAGGTGTGAACTTGCCTGCAATGTTGATGAAGATGATTCGCACTCATAACTCTTGATAGTTCTACTCGTCACACTCTGGTCAATCTATCGTAAGCAAGTAATAGTAACCACACATGAGGAATCACTCAAAAGATCAGAAAGAACAAAGAAGACGATTCGGAAAACATCAAAACCAAGAAAATAATACTTGCAACGTAAAACAATTTCTAACAGTACCAAAATTATGTGAATTTGGCCTTATCAGAAAGTTTAGGTCAAGAGCTTCAATCTGCAAAAAGAATCAACTCAAACGGAGTTACGAAACTCAAGTTATGATCAAACGAAGTTTGAATTCAAATCTGGTCTAATTCAAATTTTAAAAGTTTCAAAACATGTTTGAGTTGGATTAATGGATAGAGGGGTTGATAACGAAGAAGTGGGTGTTTGTTTCGTTGGATTTGGACTAACGAGTAAAAAGTTATAGTCATTTGAAAATCAGGGACTAATTTGTAAATAAAATCTTCACGGATGGGTCCCTGGCCGAAATTTAAAAATAAAAAGAAAAAGAGAAACGCTACCGAACGAACGTTCGCTGACGAACGCCAACTAATGAATCTGTTCACTAGAACTACCTAAACAAAAAGCGTTCGTTAAATAAACTAACAAAATAATAAACCACTCTAACCTAAAAACCAAAAAAACCGTAGGAAACCGAGGGGTTTTGTACCGGTTCTCGCGGAGTCAACCGTGGCAAGAAAACCAACGGCGGTGGCGTTCTCCGGTGAGACCGGACGGCGGCGGCGGCTCGGGTCTGGCCGGGGCGGCGGCTCCGGTCGTCCAGGAGGGCAGCGAAGAGGTTGGGGAAGGGCGGCGCGGCGAGGCGAGGCGGATGGCGGCGTCGGCGGTGGTCCGCGGGGCAGGACGGAGCGGGGCGGCGGCGGTGGATCTCGCCGGCAGCGGCGGGATGCGGCGCAAGGGCGGCGGTGCGGGGGAAAAGAGGGAGAGACGGGCGGCGGGCGCGGCTTTAAAGGAGGGGGGCTGCGTGAGGCTTGGAGAAGGGGCAGAGGAGGAGGCCGGACAGCGCACGACGGCCATGGCGGTGCGGCGGCGTGCCCGAGCGGGACTCCCGCTCGGGAAGGAGAGGAGCGGCGCGCTGGGCTGGGCTTGGCCTATTGGGCCGGCCCAGTTCGGCGGACGGGAGCTCCTTTTATTTTTTATTTTTTAATAAACCTTTTTTTCAGAGAACTTAAAATAATAAAAACAAAATAACTAAAAATATTATATAGGCATATAATATATCAACATTTTCAGAAAAAGATTTTCTACGACATGAATATTTTTATAACTTCAAATAAAATCCACACAAATTCAGATAAATCAAAGAGTGCTACTGGTCTAATAAAAACTCAATAAAAATCATTTAAAAAATACGAAAATGATTTCAAATTAATTCTTCTCCAATTTTTTTATTGTAGGGAATCATGTTACCCTAATTTCCATATATTTTATTTTTGGAGAAAAATAATTTGAATAAAACTCAAATATCTCCAAATTGAAAATTAATTCAAATGAACTTTGAATTTAATTCTTTGAACTCCCAACTCATATTTCATATAATTTGAAGAAGTCATTTTATCTTCGCTCGTGAAAATCATTGAGTTGCATAAAGTTGCAGAATTGGAAATATTTTCCAAATGAAATTCAAATATTTTCAAACACCCCATTTCATTTAAATAAATGGAAGAAGTCATGTCATCTTCTCTCCAGGGTTTTGTGATGAAAAGAATTTGAATTCACGGAGATCAAAAAGCAAATATGAAAGTTTGGGAAAGTCCTTTTATTCCCTCTCTTTTAACTTTCAAAAAGTTTCGAATTCACTCACTTTCAGACAATCAATCAAACAATCAACCAAATCTATCTAATTATTATAACATTCCAAAATTTAGAATTTTGGGATGTTACAAACCTACCACCCTTAAAAGGAATCTCGTCCTCGAGATTCGGAGAGGCTAGAAAGAAATAGGTTAGGGTTTGGGGTCTTCTCAAAATCCATCGATCATCCCAGGGGTCTGGGGTGCTACCACCCTTAGAAGCATGGTTACTGTTCCATCAAAACTCATATACTCCATCCTTATTCTTGACAGTGTCGGTCTTCTCAGATCCTCGAGAAAATTCCTTCTCTGAGCTCTTCCGGTAGTGGCATAACCTTTTCCTCAATTCTTCTGTCTTTCATCTAGGTAAGGTTATTCCGAGACTGGGTCTTCTTAGCGGACGGGTCTGGCGCCAATACTAATCAACTATCGACATCTCATGGTGGTCAACAATTTATGGTTTCTCCTGCAGGAAATGGGTCTGGGTTGATCCTCACCGTATAACCTACGGTTGGCAAAAAGCTGCCGTGTACAAGGGAAAAATTCTTATACCATTCTAAGGTTTAACAAGGTTTAATATCGTCGTCTCTCTACTATAGGCAAGTCACTCAGATTTACCATCCCATATAGCAAGGCGAATAATAAGAGTAAGTCGGTATGGTGATCAATCCATCCCGCACCCAAATCATTACCCTGTATATGCTTTAGTGAATCTCGCATTCTAACACTCGGTCATCCTCACAAGCATTGCAGAATTTCTCTTGTCAATGAACTAAGTTCGGAAAATTCCATGGATTCTGCAAGCCAAACAAACATCTATCGTTCCTTCACAACTCTCAGGTTTTGCGTTACTCCTATAAGATTGTCTGTCGACAAAGGTATATCCTCTTCCAGGGTTCTTCCTTCAGCAAGAATGTGCTTGCTTCTTGGCAGGTCCTGGGGCCTGTGGGTTATGGCACACCTCATCACTTGTAGTCCTTGAACTTATCATTGGGCAACTGATCATTATTCCAACTTCCAACTTCCTAGTATTCTTAAATCCATCCAATTGTACTATCTTCCTTCCTTCTATTGGCACCAAACTAGGACATGATTACTCGGACTCATCATGGAGTTTCCATTGATCCATATTTCCGACATCATACCTCCTTTATATCCAATAGTAATTCATCTCTTCATCCTCGTGGGATATCCCTCATACCGAGATAAAAACTTATACTTATGAAGTCCATATTCCACTTCGTGGAACATCATTATCCTTTCCGCGGTCAAGCGTCCTTACAGGGGAATATTGGCCATCTCTGCATGGCACTTCTTCAACTGGGAAACGTGAAACACATCTTGAACTCCTGACAGTCCTTCGGGTAACTCAAACTTGTAGGCCACTTCTCTCATACGCTCCAAAACTCGGTATGGTCCTACAAATCTCGGGGCTAACTGTCCCTTAACTCCAAATTGTTTAACTCCTCGCAGAGGGGTCACACGAAGACATGCTCTGTCTCCAATTTCATAGACTACCTCCTTGCGTTTTTAAGTCTGCATAACTCTTCTACCTGGACTGAGCTACTTTCAGTCTATCTCGAATCAACTTAACATTCTCTTCCGACTCCTTGATCACATTTGGTCCAAACAACTGACGGTCTCCAACTTCATCCCACATACTCTTGGGGTATCACACATATCGAGACAAAACTCGTATTCATTTTGTCCGAAATCCACTCAGTGGAGTATCCTTATCTTTTCCAGGGGTCAACGGTTCTTACAGGGTACTACCACCCTTAAAATGCACAAATCTTCCATAGACCATATTTCTCATATCCTCAGAATGGCCAAAATTCTTCTTCATAGAGTAACAACTCATAAAACCCAAATCTTTACCAACGATGCTAACTTTATTGATTCTCCAATGATTACAATCTTTTGCTTTTCCATTACATGTCTCAACTCAACACCTCAATATAAAAGAAAATGTTCTCACTTCTACTACTCCATTTCTTTTGTTGCAAACTCAACTATCTAGCACAAGTCTCCTTCTCCTTGGGGCATTCTCTGGCAAAGTGCCCTGCTCCATTACAACTAAAACATATTACTTCTGACAAGTATCGAGGTTTCCTTTTTGGGCAATTGTTGAGGTAGTGTCCTGACTCCTTGCACCTGTAACAGGTGATATGACTCAGATTCTTCCTGGAATCCAATCTGCTTCTCTTCCTGGACCTTACCATGCCAATCATGGCTTCTATTTCTCTGGGTCATATTCTACTTCCTCTGTTGGGAATTCTACTAGATCCCCATTCAAACAATTTTGGGAGATGTGTCCTTCTTCTCCACATGAATAGCAAGACTTAGTGCAGGGTTTACTCGGGTCTTCTTTAGGTGTGTCCTCCATCACAGCTTCTTCTAAAATTTCCATGAGGGCTCCTTTCATTTCTTCTTTCTTCTGCTGGATGGTTCGTTGTACCATGGGGTAGATGTGGCACTGAGCAGGATAGTGGGTAGTCCCTTCACACAAGAAACAAGTAATTTTCCTAGTTGGGCATTCTTCAACTGGGTGACTTCCTTCACAATTAGGGCATTCATCCTTGTGTTCTTTATGGGTGTGTCCTATTTCTCCACAAATCTTGCATGCACAAGGTTTCCTCATATCCTTTCCATAAGGCTTCAACTTCTGGGACACAAGCCGAGACTTTGTCAAAGTCAACTTTAATTCTCTCCAAGTGGTTACTCCTTGCCATCCATTCATGGTTTGGTACATTCTCCACCAATTAGCAGCACCTCCTTCAAAGCACTGAAGAGCATGCTGGGTCATATCATTTCCAACTATAGGGTTATTCTACATGTGATCCTCCATGTTCTGAATCCATCGGTCCGTCTCCAACTGACTCATCGGTCCAGGAAATACAAGCTCATCTCCATTCATCCTCTATTGGGTCCATGGGTTTGGGGTGAGATAAGAGATAGGAGAGGGATACACACAATACAAACAAAAGTTTTGAAAAGACAGATTTTATTTGTGGCTGTCGGGAAAACACCAAACAAATGACACCTCACAAACGTCTCATCTAATGTAGGTATATAATAGGGGTTTGGTCTTCTAAAGGTCAATAAATCTTCAACGTCTCCAAATTCTTCAAGCCTTGTTCATGCCTCCAATGGCTTCTTCCGATCATGCTTGTCCTTCTCAAGTTCTTTTGCCAGATCAATCTCTGTTGACGTGAAATCTCTCGTGACATCCTTTAATATTCCGGAGTTGCATTTCAAACTTCTGGTTTCAACATCCTTCACATGAACCATGGTCCTACTGTCCTTCAGTTCCTGACAAATCTCCGGTATCTCGAGGTTGTAGCTCCTCCAGCTTGGCTACTTTTAGCTTTTGGTTCCTGAGTTCTTCATGAAATGATTCCTTGTCTAATACGGCTTCATGGAGCTCCACCTTAAACTTCTTGATGTACTACTCCAGATCTTGGTGATACACCAGCTAAGTTTAAAATTGCATCCTTTGTTGATAGATGCTCCATCAGCCTTCTACCATCCAATCCTTCCGAAGGAATGCATGCTTAGCTCAGCTCGGTGACCACAGTATCAATGGTGATGACATCACGGATAACCGTATTTCTGCCCTTGTCATTGCCATGAGCTATCTTGCCAGTTGATATCTCCTGCCTTAGGGTTTTCTTGACAAAACTTTGAGTTCTCAACTCTCCATGTTTTGGTCTTTCTCCAATACACCTTGATCTCGGGTATTGACAACTTCCATAGTCTGCCAAGTTCCATAAGGGTAGCCTTCCTAGGTCATATAAATCTGGGAATTCTTCAGAGCCTTCAAATTCTACTTGTCTTCGGCCTTCAACCGTTGTAGTTTCCATTATTCAGATGCACGGAAAATACTCTTCATTCCGAAGTGGTCTTAGTTGTCCGATATCTTGTACTTCTTGGAGTGGTCTCATCAGTGGAATCTTCGAGTGGTCAAAAGGGGAAAGGGGTATGGTCTCACTAAAGAGAATTTTTGAATAAGCTCAGAAGAGAAGAGAGGTAAAAGATCTTTTTGAAAGGGAAAGTTGTAGAGAAAAATCTTTGCTATGGGCTTGCCAGTTTCTAGGGTCACGTCCTACAGTCAACATGTGCTCTGATACCATCTTGTAGCGACCCGACCCGAATGGGTCAAGTCTCTGTGCTTAAGTGTCATCCCTGGATCGGTATGCTGACACACACAGTACTCGAGGATTTATAACAGAGGTAAATCACATGTAAAAGTAACGTAAATACTATTACCTCAAATCCAAAATAGCGGAAGTAACAAGGTTGTGGATTCCCATCAACACCAACGGCAAAGTTGAGTGTAGAAATCGTAACCCTAACGTATCACTTACTCGTCGTAAGATAATCCTGCAACATGAGACGTTGCAGCCACAGAGGGTCAGTACATTGAATGTACTGGCAAATTCACACCATAGAGAATGATGAATAAAGGCTATCACTACATGCATATTTGGCTGGTGGAAAAGCTCTATGGTTATAAGGTTTTTGCGAAAAGCCAATTTTTCCCTACTGCAAAGGAATACATTTTAATTAACTATCATGGTGGTTGTTGAACATTGAGAATGGTTGACAGCATTCTCAATCCCAATTAAGCATCATCATTAAAACCCAACAATATTCATTTAAAGTAACGTGATGAGATCACAGGATAATCCAAGAACTAGATACTCAAGATGTCCATAACCGGGGACACGGCTAATCATGATTAGTTTATACACTCTGCAGAGGTTTGCGCACTTTTCCCCACAAGACTCGATCGCCTCCGTTGGATTTCTCGCACTACATGGTGTTTGAGAAACGGATGACCGAGACACAGTCTTTCAGAAGCGCTAGCACCTTACGATGGATAGACCGGTACACCTACTTTCCCCTACATCTGCTAGTCTACCCTGTAAGAGTTCGCACGACTTAATCAACTATGCCAGAGCCCATAATGGCTTGTGGCTGCACACGGAAGTTTCTAGTTTGAAAAATCTCATGATCCCTTTGAGCCTGGGTGGCGGTCCAAAAGAAAACAGGCAAGTCCTGGATTACCCAGGTGCCTAGACAGGCAATCCTAGAATAACCAGGTGCCTCAATCCACCCAGATGTGTGTTTAAGTTGCCACCTTAAGTAAACCATTAATTAACAATCTCACATCTGTCATGGATACTCTCAAAACCCAATCCACGTCTACGAGCATAGCATGGCCATGTAAGCATAACGTAAAAGTAACTCCCAAGGTTTGAATGCAGGGCAATAGGTTCCTACCTCATCAACTACTTCCCAATACCCCCAATTTAATTAGATCCTAATCATGCAATGTTTGAGGTTTGATCTAATGCAACAAAAACTGGGTATGAAAGAGGTATGATCAAGGTGTGAACTTGCCTGCAATGTTGATGAAGATGATTCGCACTCATAACTCTTGATAGTTCTACTCGTCACACTCCGGTCAATCTATCGTAAGCAAGCAATAGTAACCACACATGAGCAATCACTCAAAAGATCAGAAAGAACAAAGAAGACGATTCGGAAAACATCAAAACCAAGCAAATAACTCTTGCAACGTAAAACAATTTCTAACAGTACCAAAATTATGTGAATTTGGCCTTATCAGAAAGTTTAGGTCAAGAGCTTCGATTTGCAAAAAGAATCAACTCAAACGGAGTTACGAAACTCAAGTTATGATCAAACGAAGTTTGAATTCAAATCTGGTCTAATTCAAATTTTAAAACTTTCAAAACATGTTTGAGTTGGATTAATGGATAGAGGGGTTCATAACGAAGAAGTGGGCGTTTGTTTCGTTGGATTTGGACTAACGAGTAAAAAGTTATAGTCATTTGAAAATCAGGGACTAATCTGTAAATAAAATCTTCACGGATGGGTCCCTGGCCGAAATTTAAAAATAAAAAGAAAAAGAGAAACGCTACCGAACGAACGTTCGCTGCCGAACGCCAACTAATGAATCTGTTCACTAGAACTACCTAAACAGAAAGCGTTCGTTAAATAAACTAACAAAATAATAAACCGCTCTAACCTAAAAACCAAAAAAAACCGTAGGAAACCGAGGGGTTTTGTACCGGTTCTCGCGGAGTCAACCGTGGCAAGAAAACCAACGGCGGTGGCGTTCTCCGGCGAGACCGGACGGCGGCGGCGGCTCGGGTCCGGCCGGGGCGGCGGCTCCGGTCGTCCAGGAGGGCGGCGAAGGGGTTGGGGAAGGGCGGCGCGGCGAGGCGAGGCGGATGGCGGCGTCGGCGGTGGTCCGCGGGGCAGGACGGAGCGGGGCGGCGGCGGTGGATCTCGCCGGCGGCGGCGGGATGCGGCGCAAGGGCGGCGGTGCGGGGGAAAAGAGGGAGAGACGGGCGGCGGGCGCGGCTTTAAAGGAGGGGGGCTGCGTGAGGCTTGGAGAAGGGGCAGAGGAGGAGGCCGGACAGCGCACGGCGGCCATGGCGGTGCGGCGGCGTGCCCGAGCGGGACTCCCGCTCGGGAAGGAGAGGAGCGGCGCGCTGGGCTGGGCTTGGCCTGTTGGGCCGGCCCAGTTCGGCGGAGGGGAGCTCTTTTTTTTTTTTTAATAAACCTTTTTTTCAGAGAACTTAAAATAATAAAAACAAAATAACTAAAAATATTATATAGGCATATAATATATCAAAATTTTCAGAAAAAGATTTTCTACGACATGAACATTTTTATAACTTCAAATAAAATCCACACAAATTCAGATAAATCAAAGAGTGCTACTGGTCTAATAAAAACTCAATAAAAATCATTTTAAAAAATACCAAAATGATTTCAAATTAATTCTTCTCCAATTTTTTTATTGTAGGGAATCATGTTACCCTAATTTCCATATATTTTATTTTTGGAGAAAAATAGTTTGAATAAAACTCAAATATCTCCAAATTGAAAATAAATTCAAATGAACTTTGAATTTAATTCTTTGAACTCCCAACTCATATTTCATATAATTTGAAGAAGTCATTTTATCTTCGCTCGTGAAAATCATTGAGTTGCATAAAGTTGCAGAATTGGAAATATTTTCCAAATGAAATTCAAATATTTTCAAACACCCCATTTCATTTAAATAAATGGAAGAAGTCATGTCATCTTCTTTCCAGGGTTTTGTGATGAAAAGAATTTGAATTCACGGAGATCAAAAAGCAAATATGAAAGTTTGGGAAAGTCCTTTTATTCCCTCTCTTTTAACTTTCAAAAAGTTTCGAATTCACGCACTTTCAGACAATCAACCAAATCTATCTAATTATTATAACATTCCAAAATTTAGAATTTTGGGATGTTACATGCACCAAGCTATAAAAGCGGACCGACAAGTGCAATATGACTTCAAATATGCCAAGTACTCTTCCAAGACATATGGCTCATACAATCAAGCTTCAGCGACTACACCGACTTCTACCTCAAACAAACCTTATCCAAGCATCGGCGACAAGTCAAGTTACAAGAAAACATCGACAACCTCAAGTCGTCCTCCTACTACAAGCAACTTCAAGCTGAGAGCTCCATCATCTATAACTCCACGGGATGAGACCATCAAGACAAGTTCCATCAAATGCATCACATGCAGAGGCCGAGGCCACAAGTCCTTCCAATGCACCAATAAGCGCACCATGATCCTCAACGATGACGATACATAGGACTCCATGAGTGAAGGAGAAGTGGAAGCCCTTGAACATGTGGCAATGCGCCGGCAAGTGAATGAAGATGAGGATGACCATGTTTTTTGTGACGAAGATTCAAGCCCCGCTCTAGTTGTCTCCAAGGTCTTGACTCTTCAACATCAACAAGACAAAGACCAAAGATGTCATGTTTTCCACGCCAAAGCGGGCATCAATGGAAGGTCCGTGAAGGTCATCATAGACGGAGGAAGTTGCCATAACTTGGCTAGCGAAGAACTAATGTCCAAGCTACAATTGGTCAACATGAAGCACCCTCATCCCTGTAAGGTCCAATGGCTTAGCGACTCCGTTACAATTGAAGTGGAACACATGGTTCAAGTCTCCTTGAAGATTGGAGCATATGAAGACACTTTGGAGTGTAATGTCGTTCGTATGTCCGTTTACCACCTCCTACTTCGACGACCTTGGCAATTTGACTGTGGCGTCATCCACAACGGGCGAGCAAATCACTATAGCTTCAAGATGAAAGGAAAGGATTAGATGCAATGACCTATGTCACCAAGCCAAGTGTTCACCGACAAGCAAGCAACCAGCCATCATGGAGAGAATAGTGAGAGAGCTTTTCTCATCCACGTGATCCCTTCTCCGTCGAGTTCACGACCTCTACGGAGAAGATCCCCCAAGTGGATTCAAGACCCCTAACACGAAGACCCCTCAAGACCTCCTCATAGAGAAGAACTACCGCCTCTTATATCTTCCCTTGTTACGTTTGGATCTTGTATCACTCTTTATGTTCGTGTATCTAGTACATGTGTGATTGTTCTCATTGATTTGAGTGTCTTTCTCTTGTCTTTTCCCCTCGTGTTCTTCTTGTTCTTCGTAGGATCCTCTCCCTTTCAAGAAAGAGTGGCCCTAGGGTTTCCACCCTACATCAGTGATGACCCACAAGTATAGGGGATCAATTGTAGCTCTTTTTGATAAGTAAGAGTGTCGAACCCAATGAGGAGCAGAAGGAAAATACAAGTGGTTTTCAGCAAGGTAATGTCTGTAAGTAATAGAGTAGTTTGATAGGAAGGTAATTTGTAACGAGCAAGTAACGATAATAGTAACAAAAGTGCAGCAAGGTAGCCCAATCCTTTTGAGGCAAATGATAGGCCAAAACGGTCTCTTATGATAAGCAAAGCGTTCTTGAGGGTACACAGGATTTCCATCTAGTAACATTCATCATGTTGGCTTAATTCATGTTTGGTACTTTGATAATGTGATATGTGGGTGGACCGGTTCTTAGGTGCTGTTCTTACTTGAACAAACCTCCTATTTATGATTAACCCCCTGCAAGCATCCTCAACTACAAGGAAAGTATTGAGAATAAATTCTAACCATAGCATTAAACTTTTGGATCAAATCGATCCCTTACGGAATAGCGCATAAACTGGGATTTAAGATTCTGTCACTCTCACAACCCACCATCTAATTGCTACTCCACAATTCATTCCCTTAGGCCCAAATATGGTGAAGTGTCATGTAGTTGACGTTCACATGACACCACTAAGGGAATCACAACATACATACTATTAACATATCGAACACATATCAAGTTCCCATGATTACTTGCAACATGATTTCTCCCGTGACCTCAAGAACAAAAGTAATTACTCACAAATGATAATCATGCTCAAGATTAGAGGGGTATTAAATAGCATATTGGATCTGAACATATAATATTCCACCAAATAAACCATATAGTAATCTACTACAACATGTAATCAACACTACTAGTCACCCACAAGCACCAATCTATAGTTCTGGTAACAAGATTGAACACAAGAGATGAACTAGGGTTTGATAGGAGATGGTGTTGTTGAAGATGTTGATGGAGATTGCCCTCCCCAAGATGGGAGAGTTGTTGGTGATGATGATGACGATGATTTCCCCCTCCAAGAGGGAAGTTCCCCCGGCGCAATCGCTCCGCCGGTGGGAAAAAGTGCTCCTGCCCAAGTTCCGCCTCGAGACGGCGACGCTCCATCCCGAAAGTCCTCTCATGATTTTTTTCTAGGTCAAAATGACTTATATACCAGAAGATGGGCACCTGAGGTGGGCCTAGGTGAGCACAACCAACCAGGGCGCGTCTGGGCTCCCTAGCACACCCAGGTGGGTTGTGCCCACTTGGTGGGCCACCTCTGGTAGTTATTTGCTCCAATATTATTCATATATTTGATACAAAATATATGTGAAGTTTTAGGTTGTTTGGATGTGGAGAATAGGTGGCATGACGTAGCTTTTACAGGTCCAGATTTCAAGCTGCCAGAATTCTCCTTCTTTGTGTATACCCATTGGTGCGCGTCGGTGCTATAGAAACGGTTTTTAACCCCTTTCCACGATGGCATTTGGGACCGTTGCCAAGTGAGTGTGGGCGATAGGGTGTCCTTCCCACACGACCCAGAAACCGTCAGGGATATGGAGTAGTGATCCAAAGGCCTTCCAAAATGTAATCGTGTGCGATGCAGCACACACTAAATTCTTTCGCATGTGTGGTATCAGTGATTAAACGTTTCTAATGACGCAGTGAGACCATATGGTCTATCGTAATGAACCATTTGGAAAATTGTATGTAGGTCACGTAGGCCAATATATGAACTGTGTGTGATTCGTGCCCCATCGCACACGAGTTTTCTGTGTAACCCGTCTGCCATGCAAGACTCCATCGCACACGTTTCCCAACAATTACCGTTTGCAATAATTTTCTATCACAAAAGGTTCAGGAGCCCCTTTGCACACATACAAGTGCTGCAGACCGTTTGTGATTTGTTGGGTATCACTGACGGTTGCCGCAAGAGTGACATGTGCTTTCCATTTGGGATCCCACAAGTTTCCTGAAAAACTTATGACTGGGATTGTATTTTACATTGGGCACAGTTTACTCCGAGTTCTCGTGTCCAATAACGCGACATCACAAACGGTTCCGGAGACCCTACGCACACGTAGTGCTACAAATCATTTGTGATCTTCTGTGTATCACCGACGGTTCCTGTCGGGGATATACCCCGCGGCGTAAACTGGACGGAAGTATAACTCGGCCGGACTTGGCGGTTTACTTGAGGCCCGGCTGAGACTTGACGATTCACTAGTGACCCGTTTGGACCTGGAGGTTTATGATTCATTGGTAATCTGGCAGGCGGGTCAGAGGAGCGACAAGACCCGGTGGCCCAACGGGCGGTTCATGAAAGCCGGTTCATACTATGGTGGGCTGGTTTAAGAGGAAAGACATGAGGAATATTTGTCTTACAAGGAGTAAGACCTGGACTTATATCCGGTTTGTATTAGAGATAGACTAGTCCTAATCCTAATAGGACTCCACATGTAAACCGCCCCTTCAACATATATAAGGAGGGGCAGGGCTCCCCAAAGAGGGACAAGCTACAAGCTACAAGCAAGAAGAAACAATCTTAGGGATAGACACAAAGAGGAGAGCCGGTTTACGGTGACTCCCTCGCGATGATAATGAGACCTAGCCTCAAACAGCATGTAGGGTTGTTACCGGATGATGTTTCCCGGGGCCCGAAGCTATCTAAATCCCTGTCTTGTGTTGCGTCTTTCAATTCCTCTCAAGCTACCACATAGATGCGTTGGCCTCATGACTAAGTCCTCACACTAGGACATCTGCCGTGACAAAACCACGACATTTGGCGCCCCCCGTGGGGCCTGCACAGAGTGGTATTGAGTTCTTGAAGGGACTTTTCTTAGGGTTATAGGAGATCACGGTTGGTAGATGAAGAGAAGCCGGCACGGAGCAATCTCGCAGGATAACCCGGCATGGGAAAGCCTTGAGTAGAACCGGCAAAATTCATCGTTTTGTGATTAACTCTGGAGCTGACAGTACAAGAGAAATTTAGGTTTGCGTCATTGCATGTTGCGCGGCAGACGGATGTAACCTGATGATCCGTCGAATCCAAAGACTGGCTAATATCTGCTGCGACGGCTGCCGTGCAAACCGAGACGACATCTACTTGTGACTTGATCGGATTCTTTGTTAAGCTGCTACCGAAGAGGATTGAATCATTGCGGCTGGCGTCATCACGTGAAGACACAGGAAATATCAAGTGGAGATTCCATCATAAACAGTATTGAACAAACAGGCCTAAAAAGAAACGGGCGTGGACTCGGAGTCAACCCCCGGTTCGTCTCCACCATGGGTCGCCCGCGCCTCGCCAATTTTTGCCTCCGCGTCAAAATCACCTCCGAGCGTCCTACCTCGGATCGACCTCCCTTCGTTGGTGCTCCGCCACTGTCTCTGCAGTCGGCATCAACCGCCGTCGTCGTGCCGCCCCGGACTCTTTTGCTACCACGACCGTCGTGCCGTCACTCCTCCATGGCTGCCTCTGCTCGGTCTCATGCTATTACTCTGCCGAGATCCACCGTACTAGGCTCCCACGTGCCGTCGCGATGCGTTTCCACCTGAGCTGCTTGATGCTTCGAAAGCGCCCGCCTCAACGCACCGCCTTGCCGGTGTATCTTCATCGTTCGACCACAAGTCGCCGTCGCTGAGTGCATTGACATCACCGCCGCGGAGAGCCGCCGCTCTATACGGGCCGCCCGCCTCTGCTAGCCAGGGATGCCTCAAGCTGGCCACGGCCATCTCCGCTCCATCTCCAGGCCATCATGCTTTGCGTCAAGCTGTCTGGCGTATACCTCTGACTTCCTCGTGCGTGGCCGTGCCTCGACAAGTTGCCGGCTGCGCCGCCCGAAGCGCTGTTGCGTCTGTGTTGATCCGCCCCGCTGCTCCTACCGCCGCCACTGTGGCCCTACCCGCAAGCGCCCCCACGGCTGCATGTTGAATCGCCCAAGCCAGGCCACTCCTTTTCCTTGATACAGTATATGCAAAACTGAATAAAGCAATGGAAGTTATCGACTGCTTCTTCAGTTAATGGAGAAAATGGATTAGAGGATGAAGTACTATTGGGGTTCTCTGACAGTCATCATGCACGAACTTTCTTACTGAAGCATTTGGGAAGGCAATTGGACAATGCGTGAACTGAAGAGACAAAGGATGCTATGCTTTTGGAGATCAAACCTGGGCGAGGGTCAAACCACCGCTCACATCCAGTGATTCGGAGTCAGATCAATCAAATCATGAAGACTGACGGGAGTGCGGCGTACTGTGTGCCTCGTGGACCGTCAGATCACGAGTTGCCGAAGAAGCCATACTCCACCGGAGTGGTGCTGTATATGAGTGCAGCAGTTGTACCCAATTTTACACTGCTCCACGTCTCCGCCCTGCTGCCACTGTTGTGACCATGGATGCAACCCGGGGTACCCGCGACAAGCCCGCCTACCGGCACTGCACAATACTACAAGGTGTTATCCTTCTACATATTTTATCAGCACAAATAATGTTTTTTCCAAGAACAATTACTCCAGTCTTTGCTATTTTTGGGCAGGACCATTATTTGTTATAAAGGTGTCGCAAAGGGGCACGCGCCAAGATTATTGCACTAGGGTTGGTCCGTGCCATGCTGCTGGACGGCTACATGGGTAAGTCACCGTCCCCCACTTCATCAACGTCGGGGCCAACTCGTCCGTCCGCACCGGCTTACAACGCCACGGCCAACTCGCCCATCCGCACCGGCTTACAACGCCGCGGCCGGTTCATCCGTTTGCTCCTGCGGGTGACTTATCCGTGGTTGATTTTAGCTTCATAGCGGCGGATAAATTCCGGCCTAACGTATCAGGTGACATCTATCTAAGTCCATTTATGAAATGTATTGTTTTTTGTCAAAATAACAATTACTTTCGGCTGTATTTTTTTGATATACAGGACAATTATTCATTGTAAACATGGTCTATACCGTGGGTACGGAGCACGCGTTAGCAACGTTCTGCACTGACGTTTCATCCGTGTCATACCACCCGGTGAATGAACGTGAGCAAGTCGCCGTCCCTGTGGCCAGGTTTACATCAGCTTGCCGGGACCACGCCTGCAATTAACTCGCCCATCCGTGCCGGTTTACGACACCGGTGCCAATCTTCCCCGTCCGCATCGGTTTACAATGCCGCGGTCGATTCAACTATCCGAGCTGCCTCTGATGTTGCGGTCGCTTTTGTCATCCATCTCTCACGGCCTGGTCTACATCAACATACCGAGCCGCACCTGTCTGCATGAGCTATTAATTGAGTACGAGCAAGTCAGCTTGGGTAGCCCGGTTTTCTTTCAGCAAAATGGAGGCAAGTTATCATATACTATCAACCGCCGTCTGCACTGGTTGGCTCAATGGGCAGGCGCACAAGTCGCCTCCACTACAGTTTGGTTAACTTCAAATCGCCAGTTGGAAGGAACCATTGACCGAGTTACTGACACGGTTCATACGAGATTATTTATAACCGCCATAGTAACCTCAACCTTCTATGGATTCACATTGTGCTATCAACATCAATTGTATACAAGTTATGCCGGGTTATATCACGGTCAAATATGGAGACTCTCAAGCCAACTCCTCGAGTCACCTTTGAGACTCGGGGGCTACGATGACATGACTCAGCAAATCTTGCCAGTTTCAGCCGGTTTAAGAACCCCGCGACGATGGAGGGAAAGATAACCCTGTCCTGGAGGCTACTGTTATATTGATCAAAATTTAAAGGCTGTCAGAAAATTTCTGGCTTAGAAATTATATGACAGTTACAAAATCCCGGCTCAATGAAGAAGATCCGGGTCATCAGAAAGGATTCCGGTTTAAAATCTGGCTCAAGGGAAGTCAGTCTCACTGAAGCTCTCAAATATCCGGTTTACAATCCGGTTCAAGGGAAACCTGTTCTCCCACAAAGCTCTGAAGCGCTCAAATCTGGTTTAACAATGTCCGGTTCAAAAGGGAATTAACTTCTCGCAAGTTCGAGTTTAAAGGCCGTCAGAAAATTTCCGGCTGAAAATGAAGATTCCGGTTTAAAATCTGGTTCAAGGGAAAGATGTCTCCGACAAAGCTTTGAAGCTCTTAATATCCGGTTTGCCATCCGGTTCAAGGAGGATTTATCTCTTGCAAATAGTTAAAGGGTGCCAAAGAGGACCTGCTGCCATGATGTGCGGTTCAAACATGGGTATCCTGCCTTATTGGCTTATCATATTATTGATCACTTGGGGGCTTGGTCATGTCTGAACCATAGTCACACCTCTTGATCGGCTCAATGTCATAGCGTCACTTGGGGACTTGTGGTCACGTCTGAACCATAGTCACACCTCTTGATCGGCCTAGTGCCACAACATCACTTGGTGGCTTGGTCGAACCCGAACCATAGCTACACCTCTTGATCGGCGTAATGCCAAAGCATCACTTGGGGACTTGTGGTCACGTCTGAACCACAGTCAAGCCTCTTGATCGGCCTAGTGCCACAGCATCACTTGGGGGCTTGGTTGAACCCGAACCATAGCTACACCTCTTGATCGGCGTAATGCCAAAGCATCATTTGGGGACCTGGCTGATTCGAACCATAGCTACGCCTTTTGGGGGGCTTGGTCGTGTTCGACCATGGTAATGCCTCTTGAGCAGCTCGAAGCCTCATTTGCAATGGTTTTATTTTTTTGCCTTTGCTTGAATTCTGTTCTTTTTTGCTAAAGACTTTTTACTTCTGTTGCGTTTTTAAACCGACATTGTTAATCCGGTTCGACTGTCAAAATTACAAATTGGCGGAACACGGTCAAATCTTAATCCGGAGACTATCTGCCCGGTTTGATTTTATGTTACCATCCTATCATGGAGTAATCTGGTGTTCGTTAACCCGGCTTGACTTTCAACTACAAGTTGTCAGTACATGACTAATTATAATCCGGCGATTATTAACCCGGTCTGGTTTCGATTATAAGTCGCCAGTATTATATATGGTTAATCCGGTGTTTATCACAACCTGGTACGGTTTTATCATAAACCGGCACAATATGGAAGGAGTTATCAGTACTCAAAATTTGGGTTATTACCTTTACTACAAAAAAGTTGGTAAACCAACGATGTGATTCAATGTCACAGGTATGATATATTTCATATTTGATTATTCTTAAGTGTAGCCTTGGTTATCAACCCAGGTTATATGTTGGGCATTAGGACCCGTCCGGCGGTAAACCGCCAGGACACTTTAAACTTGTTGTATGCAGAAACAGGTTGAATAAAGTATGATGATAAATTATCCGGTGTTTATTAAACCGGCCTGGCTTTCGACTATATGTCATCAGTATGATGATAAATTATCCGGTGTTTATTAAAACGGCCTCGCTTTAAGACGATAAGTCGCCAGTATATGATGAGAAATTATCCGGTGTTTATTAAACCGACCTGGCTTTGGACTTTAAGTTGCCAGCATATATTTGGATTGCGCCATTGGAATCATGCGCTTATAAATCATTGGATTATATTATTCAAATAACCAACATGGCTGGATTTTTATTATGGTTATTAATATTATGATTGAGGTTTTCAAAGTCGCTTTAGTGCAATGGATATGAATATGAGTTATTCTGCAATGGAAGGAATAAATTCCCAAGTCACTGCAGGCTTACGACCCGGCACTTGGGGGCTACATTATTCAAAGTTGAGATTATATCAAATATGCAAGTCTCATGTCGCTGCGAGCATGCACCATGACACTTGGGGGCTAATGCAAAGTCATTTTTTGCTCATCTTATTGAAGACCCGACTCATCATATCATAATGAGCCGGCCCTTGAGGGCTACCAATTGCTCCTGTCAACAATTCAAGTCTACATGATCATATCTACAAAGTCCCTGCTCATTATTGCATAATGACCCGGCCCTTGGGGGCTACACGTTGCTGTACAAATCTATATGATCATATTTACAAAGTCCCTACTCATTATTGCATAATGACCTGGCCCTTGGGGGCTACATTGGTTGAAGGTTGCAACATTTATATTGACACAAGTCTTAAGATATCATTATGTTCTCCTCTTAAGACTTGGGGGCTACAGGTAATATGCATATAAAGGAGGAACATATTCAAATTCTCAGTTTTTGGCAAATCAGGAAGATTAATTGTGTGATCCGGCGTTGGCAACAATCATAACCCGGCGTCTATAAACGGTCATAATCCTGGATCATCAAGTTTTTATAACCCGGCCATTTTGGTAATGTTAAACCGGCAAGTTTTTACATCTTCAAACCGGCTGAATATCAGATGAATATTTCAAGACCAATATTTCTAAACCGGTGCTTTGGAAGCCGACTCAAGTGGATTATTCTTCACAATATTTTTCTATGAGAAACCAACGTCAGCAATTTGAGTATGAAGCTGGTTATTGACCCGGATTTGCTAGAAGGAGGAAATGACAAGGATTTAAGGATGATCAGGTGCCGGTCCACAAGAATTCTTAATCTGGAGCACAACCTGTCAAATTGGTTCTTGTGTTTATTTTGCAGCATAAGTTTACCATGGATAAATCCAAGCTAAACTTGGGGGCTAATGTCAGGGATATACCCCACGGCGTAAACCGGCCGGAAGTATAACCCGGCCAGACTTGGCGGTTTACTTGAGGCCCGGCTGAGACTTGACGATGCACTGGTGACCCGTTTGGACCTGGCGGTTTATGATTCATTGGTAATCCGGCAGGAGGGTCAGAGGAGAAACAAGACCCAGTGGCCCAACGGGCGGTTCATGAAAGCCGGTTCATACTATGGTGGGCCGATTTAAGAGGAAAGGCATGAGGATTATTTGTCTTACAAGGAGTAAGACCTGGACTTATATCCGGTTTGTATTAGAGACAGATTAGTCCTAATCCTAATAGGACTCCACATGTAAACCGCCCCTCCAACATATATAAGGAGGGGCAGGGCTCCCCAAAGAGGGACAAGCTACAAGCTACAAGCAAGAAGAAACAATCTTAGGGATAGACACAAAGAGGAGAGCCGGTTTACGACGACTCCCTCGTGATGATAATGAGACCTAGCCTCAAACAACATGTAGGGTTGTTACCGGATGATGTTTCCCGGGGCCCGAAGCTGTCTAAATCCCTGTCTTGTGTTGCGTCTCTCGATTCCTCTCAAGCTACCACATAGATGCGTTGGCCTCACAACTAAGTCCTCACGCTAGGACATCTGCCGTGACAAAACCATGACAGTTCTACTACGATTGACGTATGCTTTCTGATGTGGATCGCACACACTCATTTAGTTGAACCGTGTGCAGATCAATTGCTAGGTTAATACAAAGAAAATCCCATTTTGAATCGGCATGCAAAAACGAAATTTGCCACAATATTCAATTGAACAAATAAACACAAATATCACATTTTGAATTGTCACGAAAAAGCAAATTCGCCACAGTATTCAATTGAACAAATAAAGAGAAATATCTCATTTTGAATCGGCACACAAAAAGCAAATTCGCCACAATATTCAATTGAAAAGATAGTATCCATAGGAAGAACTTTCATCAGATTACGCGACAATTGCAATTGAACATATGGTAGCTAAATTCCAATGATTTGTGCACACATATATGCATTACATAATTAATCATAGTGTACGAAATACGAAGACCTCATCAGATGGAAAACAATAGATCCATGGGTATATGTTTAGCGGCTAACTCTTACTCAATGTTTCAGGAGAAGGCATGCTGAAATCTTCATTATCACCAGTGGGATTGTTGTAGTGATCCAAGAAGAAGTCACCGATAAATCTCCGAACCATCAGCAATTCACTAGCCAGGAGCAGTTCAGGGGTCCTCGGTTTTAAGATGAGCTACAATATTTTTAAGATCAAAATGTGCCATATGAGTGGAGTAGAAGATATTAATTAAGTGGGACTAAGGGGCAACAGCGGAAGCGCACTGGAGGGGTCGTGCGCACGGGGTCTGCGAAGCCCGTGTGCATGGGGGGGGGGGGCGTGTGCACGGGGTGCCGATGGCCCGTGTGCACGGGGTGCTATGCGAGCGGACGAACTGCTCCGGATCCGTGGGTAATCTCGAATCTGAGGTCAAAATCAAAGGATGGAAGGTAGGGGAAGGTGGAGGAAAGCTAGATCCACTTGAAACCAAGCAAATCCATGGATCAAATCCAATAAAACCTCATCAAACCAACAAATCACTAAAAAAAATTGGGGCTATTTTTGGTGGGGAATTTTCGAAATTGGGACAAAATCAACAAAACTAGGCTAGAAAACGAAGAGGGGGGCTCCAATTTCGTGATCAACCTTGCTCATGATACCAAGATGTTGTAGGGTGAATCCCTAAGTGGGGATCTTTCACGAATTGGAGTGGGAATCCCCAAGAAGAAGAAGAACACAAGAGAGAAAACAAGAGGAAACACACAATTGACTAGATCCAATCACACATATGCTAGATCCAAGAACACACAAGAGGTCACAATGATTTAGGAACAACAAAGGAAAGATACAAGATACTAGTTCATCCCAATCCTACAAGGAGGGAGGTCTTGATGATCCTATGATGGGGATCCTTCTCACATGTGGGGTCTTGATATCCACAAGTGGATCTTCTCCCTTAGGAGGTCATGATCTCCTAGAGGAGTGGGTACAAGGAGCAAAGCTCACATAATCATCTCATATAATTTGCTATCCCTAACAAATTGTCTAGGTACAGAATATACAGGTGGCTAGAGGTGAGGGAGGAGGTGGATGAAGAGGAGGCCCAAACAGCAATCATAGCCGTCCATCCTGTAGGGCCCGTGCGCACGGGGTAAGTTGGGCCTGTGCGCACGGGGGTCCCATGGGCATGATACAAGCCCGTGCGCGCGGGGTGCTCCAGTGCCAGCTTCCTGTGTAGTCTGTGCGCACGGTGTCATAGAGGCCCGTAGGCATGGGGTCGCCTGGGAGGTGCAGAGTTGATCGTGTTGCACTCCTTCTTCCTCCTTGTGGCCTTGGGGTCCTTCTCCTTGGCCTGCGGGATGCTCCCCAACTGGTTGGTGGTGTTCGTCCTCGTACCTAGTGATGCACAATGATCCATGGTGAGGTAGCAACCAAGTCCTAGGGATATTCATGTAAATCTTGAAGAGGAGCGAGTTCACCTTAAGTCCGGTAGGTCCACTTGGGGCTTGAGGTGCAATGAAGGTGAACATGGTGATGTCCATAGGATGCTCCGCATCATCCCCTCCCCCTTGGGAAAGATCCGACCTCGGATCATAAACCATATCACCATGGGAAAGAGATGATGTCTCCGTGTATAAGTTGACGATCACCAAGCATTCGTCCTCTTGTAGCTTGAAATGGGCACTCTCCAATGTCGCACCCTCTTGAAATTCCTTCAAAAGGAGCAAAGACAACAAGCATATGGAAAAGCAAATGTGGTTGGCATTAGAGCAAAACCAAGCATTCGAGAGGTGATTCACCCAACAAGTGTTGTCATCACGCATGGCATATGGTGTAACAAAGGATTGTGACATGACATGAAAGCACATAAATTGAGTGAAATCAAGGACATCATGGAAACAAGCATGTAAATGTGAGGTAGCGATGCAAATATGTGTGTCAAGAGAATAAGCATCTACCTCAAACTCATAGAAAGCATGCATAAGGCGCTCAACAAATGGTCTATGGTATGCATATGAAGCATTCACAACACCAAAAATAATGAGACGTCTAAACACATGGGGCAAGTGCAAGACAATCCAAGCATAATGTGCATGGGGTGTAGTGAATATAGAGTGGCACTCAACACAATAGAGAGAGCAATTGTTCATCATGTGCGAGGCAATCATAGTGATCAAGTAGTGCAAGCTAGTAGTGCGAAGATGCAACATACTAGAAGGAATCATGGAAAGCATGTCATGTGTACAAATAGTGGGCATTAATAATTCACATGACATAGCACAAGCATGATAGCAAGATATGAGGAGGGTATCATCATTGTATTGGCAAGAAGTCCTAGGTAAATAGCAATGGAACATCATGACTCTCCCAACACAAGAATCACCAATAGCATGAGGCACATGATAAACATGGCAATAGCAACAAGGATCAATCATGGGTCGATGCAAGCAAGGGTCACGATTGCATGGCAAAATTATGTAAAGAGGCATAGCATGCAAAGTGAACAAGATACAATGGTCATAAAGTAACAAGTGATATATAGCCCATAGCCTTGTGAGAGCGAAGTAGAAGAGATGCGCGTAGTCGCTGCGCGAAGAGAATGGTAGGAAGGACAATCCACGGGATCCCAAATCATCGTTGCTCTCAAGAGCTCATTTCGTCAACTCTTGGGATTGAGATGTTGACGAGTATACATGAGTACCTACACACAGCAAAAACAAAGGGAAAATTGTGTGTGCGTGGTAGATGTACACATCATCCATCATGATGCACACGTGCTTGTGTTGGTTAGCACAAAATATCCAATGCTCAAATAAATGAGTTGCATGATATAGAAACATGTCATCCATCATGAGAGGTTTGTTGTTATGCATAGCATAATGGAGACTCAAAGGATGTAATTCATCATTCGCAATATCTAGAGCATTGTGAGGAATGGTATGCATGTGGTGCACACAAGGGATGTAATCGTGTGAAACACAATAATTTTCATGGCATGGCATATGAGATGAATTGCAGAAATTTTGCAAATGAAGCATAACAATATCATCGCAAGAGAAACAAAAGCCAATGACCATCATCTCGTCATCTATGCCATATGTGCAAATAGGATTTATTTTAATTGGGCAAGCATAGTTACCATGTTGAGATTGAAATGATGCAATATGGGATATCTCACTCATAGCATATGACAAGTTCAAAGGATTGTCAAACATGATGTGACCAAAAGAATTTTCATATGGTATCCTATGGAGCATAGCATCACAAGTAGGCAATTCAACATGCTCATCATCATATTCATCATAAATGGGTGGCATATCGAAACAAGACATAGTATGTGATGAATCCATAGGGTGATCATCATCATCAAGCAATCATTTGCAAGATAGTCCACTAGTGGGACAAGAGAAGCACCATTACCTATGTTACCTTTGGAGCTCCGATCATGTGGTGTAGGTGAGGTGTCGAAGACCGAGTCATGATCATCTTCATCATGATGGAACCATGTGGGGGTGCATCGTATTCCACCATGGCCATCATCTTGTCCATAGGAAGGATGAAGTCATCGAGGATCGGCGCATCAACATAAATGGGACCTAGCACCAAATGAGAAGACAGAATAGAGGTAGACGTCAAGTCGTTAGAGTTGAAAGTGGCCTCACATGACCTATCAACTATCTCACTCTCTCTATGTGGTGGTTCACTCACTCCCTCAAGGTAGGTGCACTCAAACTCACATATGGTGGAGTCACTCATCTCACTCAAGTGGTGGGGGTTGTGGCTCTCCTCACATGGGAGTTGTGGCAACTCGTCATATATGGGGCTAGTGGTGAAGTCACTGTCACTCTCCATATGGTGGCACAAATCACTCAAGTCATCATTTGTCGCCGTGGTCGAAGGGAAAATCCCATGCTCAACAATCTCCATTGAGGGGCTTCCGAAAAAAGAAGTGTCGCCCTCGCTCGTAGGTGATCTCTTGGACGTGATGATGTCGAAGTAGGCGTACTCGTGGGAAGTAGGCGAAGATGTCGTATGTCCAAAGGCGAAGATGCCTGGACGTCACCTGGTGAAGATGCCAAAGTTGTTGTCGAAGCCGCAACCTTGGGGTCGATGGTGCTGTTCTGTAGAGCCCGTGCGCACGGGGGTGCAGGAGGCCGTGGGCACGGGGTCCCGTGTGCACGGGGGTGGCAGAGAAGCCAACTCTCGTCCCGAAGGTCGCTCTTCATTGTTTTGGCGGTCGCCTCGAAGATGATGACGGTGCCGCGTGGTACTTGCATCGCATGGCCGTAACGAAGACTTGCGACTTGAGCATCTCCGCCGTGAAGATGACGAAGAGGAATAATACTTGTAGTTGTCCCACACGTGTTGGATGTCATCCAATCGTGCATCCAACTTGATGTCGATATAGTCCGTTGTTCATGCTTCGCGTTGGTGAATGTCTACGGTGAGTCACTCAATGCTTCGCATTGCTCGTTGTAGTCCGAAGATGGGCATTTTTGTGATGTAGTTGTTCGCGCCGTCATTGTCGTGGAAGACCGGAGATGAAATGCCTTGCCTATCCATCACAAGACTCGAGCAAATGTGAGTGGAAGAAAGGAAAGAACTAGACCAATGTACCTTATCCAATGTTGAAGATGGATCAATGATCACTCAATAATGTAACAAGGAAATAGCACAATTGGTACCCGATCATGTCAATTCTCACACCTACACAAGTAAGGCTTATGGTGGGGCTCGGTGAGGATAGTGGCACAAAAATTTGATGCAAAAATGTTAGCAAGAGTCAATAATGTTGGAAAATATTCACAAATTCGCAAGTGAAACAAGTAGACCAATAGCAATATGTGGCACACGGAAACACACACACGGATACATAAATGGGGTCGTGCAACCAAGGAATGAGCACAAAATGTGGAATCCACGGAAAACGCTCGTGTTGCACAACTCAAGAGAGACGCTAGCATGATTGCTCAATAGGCGGATACGACACTTGTGCACAACCTATAAAAAGCAGAATGTATGAGCTTTCTATCCCAAGTACGTTATGTGTTTGATGTTCCGGTGGTTCGCATACGATGATCCAAGATGATCAATATGGTAGTATGGTATGCAATGTGGCGATGCTATGGCTCTTGCTTACAAGCTTCTTTGCTCTCTTTTTTCTTAAAAGCTTATTCTATTTTTATTGATAAGGCCACTATGTGAAATGCACAAATCAAGATAGCGATTTTGTGTATGCGAGAACAATCTTGTGACACAAGAGATGATATGATGCCAAGATGATACCAATATGATATGGTATGCATGCAATGGAAGGTATGGATCACTAATGTGCACAAGTAACGTTGCCGGCAATACTCAAATGGCTAGTCTCGATAGGCAAGTGACGCAAAATGGGCTAAGGGGTTAACAATGTAATGGCAAGAATGTACAATGATGGGATACCACAATACCAAGATGATATAGAGGTTACCATTCTTGCTTATGGTTAGGTTGTCAAAATGGTGAAGTGGTCGATTTCGATGACGACCTCATGGCGATGATGAGTGGCAGTGGTCTTGATGTAGATACGAAGATGATGTAGCCGAAACACCTAAGGAAGCGGTAAAAACTGCAAACTCAAAATCTCATACGGAAAATGTCAAATGGTGGAAGCGGAGATGGCAATGCGGAAGTGGTGGTGGTGGTTGACGAAGAAGCAACCGTCCCTAAGTAGCCGAAACACCTTAGGAGACTCAAGTCAGCACTCAAACAACCACAAAAGCTATAAGGAGCAAAAAGGGTTAGGTTGCAGAAGGCTATGGTGGTTTTGCGGATGATATGGTGGAGGGCCTAGGCAAATATGCCAAAATGTCGAAAATTTGATGGAGTAAAATGGTGATGGATATCTAGGTGGATGGGGGATGTCAATAGCTACTCAACGAGCTAAAGAATGCGAAAATCGGACTCCGGATGTGGAAGTTATGGCCGAAGCAGTGAAGTGCACGCGACTACTGTAGGGGGGTCGTGCGCACGGGGTCTAGGGCCCGTGGGCACGGTACACACACCGAGGGCACGGGGTTACCAGGGACACGCGGGTTTGGCGGATTTCTTCCCGATCTGGGATCCAAATGGATGGATTTCATTGCTAGGGTTTAGCTGGGGGTATGGGGGTGGTATGGGAGGATGGGGGACGAAGGGGCTGCGGCGGAAGCACACTGGAGGGATCGTGCGCACGGGGTCTGCGAAGCCCGTGTGCATGGGGGGCCATGTGCACGGGGTCCCGATGGCCCGTGTACACGGAGTGCTCTGCGAGCGGACGAACTGCTCCGGATCCGTGGGTAATCTCGAATCTGAGGTCAAAATCGAAGGATGGAAGGTAGGGGAAGGTGGAGGAAAGCTAGATCCAATTGAAACCAAGCAAATCCATGGATCAAATCCAATAAAACCTCATCAAACCAACAAATCACAAAAACATTTGGGGCTATTTTTGGTGGGGAATTTTCGAAATTGGGACAAAATCAACAAAACTAGGCTAGAAAATAAAGAGGGGGGGGGGCTCCAATTTCGTGATCAACCTTGCTCATGATACCAAGATGTTGTAGGGTGAATCCCTAAGTGGGAATCTTTCACGAATTGGAGGGGGAATCCCCAAGAACAAGAAGAACACAAGAGAGAAAACAAGAGGAAGCACTCAATTGACTAGATCCAATCACACATATGCTAGATCCAAGAACATACAAGAGGTCACAATGATTCAGGAACAACAAAGGAAAGATAAAAGATACTAGTTCATCCCAATCCTATGAGGAGAGAGGTCTTGATGATCCTATGATGGGGATCCTTCCCACATGTGGGGTCTTGATATCCACAAGTGGATCTTCTCCCTTAGGAGGTCATGATCTCCTAGAGGAGTGGGTACAAGGAGCAAAGCTCACATAATCATCTCATATACTTTGGTATCCCTAAAAATGGTCTAGGTACGAAATATATAGGTGGCTGGAGGTGAGGGACGAGGTTGATGAAGAGGAAGCCCAAACAACAATCACAGCCGTCCATCGTGTAGGGCCCGTGCGCACGGGGTAAGTTGGGCCCGTGCGCACGGGGGTCGCGTGGCCACGGTAAAAGCCTGTGCGCACGGGGTGCTCCAGCGCCAGATTCCTGTGTAGTCCGTGCGCACGGGGTCTTAGAGGCCCGTGGGCACGGGGTCGCCTGGGAGGTGCAGAGTTGATCTTGTTGTAGTCCTTCTTCCTCCTTGTGGCCTTGGGGTCCTTCTCCTTGGCCTCTGGGATGCTCCCCAACTGCTTGGTGGTGGTCGTCCTCATACCTAGTGATGCACAATGATCCATGGTGAGGTAGCAACCAAGTCCTATCGATATTCATGTAAATCTTGAAGAGGAGCGAGTTCACCTTAAGTCCGGTAGGTCCACTTGGGGCTTGAGGTGCAATGAAGGTGAACATGGTGATGTCCATAGGATGCTCCACATCATGTTGGTTTGCTGAGCAGGAAGCGCTGACGCATTGGTATGCTGATCACGCGACTGCGGACCGACGGACTAATGAGAAGTCGGTTCTGGACCTACGGATTGCCTAACAGGAGGTTTCGAAGCATCAGATTGCTTAGCAGTCTGTTCCACCAGGTTGGTCTGTTGAGCATGTGCTGCAGCTGGGTCTCGCCCTGCCGCTTCAGCAGCCGGCATCTGAACCAGTGGTGCGTCTTTAGCAGTTGTAGGCCTTGCCATTGGCTCCTTTGGGACGGAGGATGACATGCCCTGAACACCACAAAATAAGAATTCACTAGTGGCTTCTCTCAGGATAGCAAGTATTATGGTGGATGAACAAATTACTGCTGAGCAATTGATAGAAGAGCGCATAGTTATCAGAATATCTAGGCAATGATTATGAAATATAGGCATCACGTCTGTGTTAAGTAGACCGAAACGATTCTGCATCTACTACTATTACTCCACACATCGACCACTATCCAACATGCACCTGGAGTATTAAGTTCATAAGAACAGAGTAATGCTTTAGGCAAGATGAAATGATGCAGATGGATAAACTCAAGCAATATGATATAAACCCCATCTTTTTATCCTCGATGGCAACAATGCAATATGTGTCATGCTGCCCCTACTGTCACTGGGAGAGGACACCGCAAGATTGAACCCAAAGCTAAGAACTTCTCCCATTGCAAGAAAGATCAGTCTAGTAGGCCAAACTAAACCGATAATTCGATGAGACCTGCAAAGATATCAAATTATGCATATAAGAATACAGAGAAGAACCAAATTATATTGTTCATAGATAAACTTGATCATAAATCCACAATTCATCGGATCTAGGCAAACACACCGCAAAAAGTATTACATCAAATAGATCTCCAAGAACATCAAGGAGAACTTTGTATTGAGAACCAAATAGAGAGAAGAAGCCATCTAGCTAATAACTATGGACCCGAAGGTCTATGGTAAACTACTCACACATCATCGGAGAGGCTATGGTGTTGATGTAAAAGCCCTTCGTGATCGAATCCCCCTCCGGCAGATCGCCGGAAAAGGCCCCAGATGGGATCACACGGGAACAGAAGGTTGCGGTGGTGGAAAAGTGTTTTCGTGGCTCCCCTGGATGTTTTTAGGGTATAAGAGTATATATAGGCAAAAGAAGTACGTCGGTGGAGCTACAAGGGGGGCACGAGGGTGGGGGCGTGCCTACCCCCTAGGTGCGCCCTCCTACCTCATGGCCGCCTTGTTCTATCTCTGACTTCCACTCCAAGTCTCCCAAATTGTGTTTTTTCCAAGAAAGATCCTCGTGAAGGTTTCGTTCCATTTGATATTCCTTTTCTGCGAAACACTGAAATAGGCAAAAAACAGAAACTGGCACTGGGCCTCCGGTTAATAGGTAAGTCCCAAAAATAACTTAAAAGTGCATATTAAAGCCCATTAAACATCCAAAACAGATAATATAATAGCATGGAACAATAAAAAATTATAGATACGTTGGAGATGTATCAGTCACTTGGGGGCTCGACACCGCATCGATCGGTGACTTGCATTGCTGTGAGGTGGAGCAGTGGAGACTTGGCGGGGTAATCCGCCCTTGGTGTCCCCGACAAGGGAGGTTTTTCCTTAGTGGTATCTTGCTCCTTTAACTTGACTTGGTCTTCCTGATCCGACCTTTGCTTCCTCAAAGAGCCATCTCTTCTGCTAAGCCTTCTCTTTGATGTTGTTACTTTGCTCTTGAGCCTGTGTACTATCTGGGCAACACACGCCCGGGGTTTGTTGCACCGACAGTCATCCTGGAACGCAAGGAGGCACGCAAAGAGTATACAGTCCAGCGGCTGGTGTATTATGTCAGTGAAGTCTTGACGGAATCCAAGTCGAGATACCCACATTGGCAGAAGTTGGTGCTTGGCGTGTTCATGGCTAGCCGCAAGCTGAAGCAGTATTTCCTTGGGCATCCAATCACTATGGTTAGTTCAGCTCCTCCGAGGGATATCGTTCAAAACAAAGAAGTCACTAGCCGAGTTGCTAAGTGGGCAATTGAGCTTGGGCCACATCATCTAAAATATGTTCCTAGGACCTCCATCAAGTCTCAGGCTCTACTGGATTTTATCAATGACTGGACGGAACTATAGACACTCAAGGAAAATACAGATCATACATATTGTACGATACACTTTGATAGATCAAGGCAATCGGATGGCTCGGGGGCTAGAGTTTTTATATCTTCCCTGTGAGGTGACCAGATTTGTTATGTTTTGAGACTGATGTTTCCTTGTACTAATAATGCAGCTGAGTACGAGGCTTTGTTACATGGGCTCCGAATGGCAAGGATATGAACTTGAGCTGGGTTAGATGCCTTGGCGACTCAGTTCTCTTTACACAACAAGTTTTAGGGAAGTGGGATTCTAAAGACCCGCTCATGGTGGCTTATTGGCAAGCAGTAACTAATATTGCTGGCCACTTCAAGGGTTATCAACTGGATCACATTGACAAGTTGCATAATGAGGTGGATGATGCATTGCCCCGGCTCGGGTTTCGCTGTAAGACGGTTCTCCCTAATGTGTTCCTTGATGCGCTGCATTATCATTTTGTGAAGTTACCCTCAGAGGAAGACCTAGCCATCCCTGACCGGTAGGGATAGCTGGTGGCGGCTCTACGTGCTATTCCAAATTGGATGATGCCTTATCTGGCTTACCTGACTCAGCGTGAGTTGCCGGAAGATGAATTTTTTACACGACTGATCATAAGGCGGTCTAAGTTCATGAGAGTTGCCAATGTCGAGTTACATAGATGTAGTGTGACTGCCGTGTTTCAACGCTGTGTTTCTCCTGATGAAGGCCAAGAAATTTTGCAAGAAATTCATGCAGGAGACTGTCGTCATCATGCTGGTTCAAGATCTGTCATGGCTAAGGCTTTTTGACATAGTTTATTTGGTTGACAGCTAACACTGATTCAGAGGATATTGTCTGTAAGTGTGACGGTTGCCAGAAATTTGCACGACAGGCTCATGTGCCGGCTCAGGAATTGCGGGTGATCCCAATAACCTGTTCATTTGCAGTCTAGGGCTTAATATGGTCAGCCCCTTCAAAAGTTCTAAGGACATTAAGACTCACCTTTTGGTTGCATTCGACAAGTTTATGAAGTAGGAGCCAGTCAGCAATTGTACGTCAACGACTGCAGTTTAGTTTGTGAAGAAGCTGATCTTCCGCTTTGGTTATCGTCATAGTATCATCACTCATAATGGAATGAATCTGGCTAAGGGTGCTATGAAAAAGTTCTATCAAAGGTAACACATCCAGCTTGATGTTTCATCTGTTGCTCTTCCACAGTCCAATGGCCAAGCTGAGCGTGCTAACCAGGAGATATTACGAGGGATCAAACCCTGGCTCATGGTTCCTTTGAAGCGCACTTCGGTTGTCGGATGGAAGATCTTCCTATAGTTCTTTGGAGTATAAGGACTACCCCCAATAGGTCAACAGGCTACACACTATTCTTCATGGTTTATGCCGCAGAGGCGTTTCTCCCAAGTAACATCCGTCATTACTCGCCTAGGATGGCTACTTATGTTGAAATAGACAACAAGACTACTCGTCAAGATGCTCTGGTTGCCTTGGAAGAGGAATGTGATCTCGCGGCGGCTCGATCCGTAATTTACCAGCAAGACTTGTGTTGCTATCATAGCCGCAGGGTCTGAAGTCGCACTTTCCAGGAAGGCGACTTAGTGCTACGTTTTATTCAAGATCTGACAGGCATGCATAAGCTTTCACCTCCTTTGGAAGGGCCCATTGTGGTTAGCAAAAACCTCAACAATGGGACATGTTATCTCATCTACATATGTGAACACAATAAGTCACCTACCTCTGACGAGGAGTCCAACAGGCCTTGGAACATTGCTCATCTTCAGCCTTACTATAGTTGAGCCACTAGATCCAATAATTGTACATACATATCATGTATTTTTTTTATGATCAGGTATAATAAAGTTAGCATCCCGAAACTCAGGGACTCTCTCGTTTCATCCCATATATTGTGCATCAGTCTTGTATTTGTTGATCATAGGTCACTTGGGGGCTTCCAACTCATCGAGTTTAGCTTCCTCACCATCTTGACCTAGCAAAAAAGCCACAATATGGGTTAAACCTGCCCGTCTGCATGATGCTACTCTAAAAAGGTGAATCGCCGTACTCTTGATAGTCAATATTTATGACCCTGAATTTGTCAAGGTTAAAACAACGGCTCTGTAATCTGAGAGCTGGCTTTTAGAAAGCGGGGATAAACCAAGGCTATCAAGCTAGCTCCACTGAAGCAAGACTTGAGCTCCAAAAGCCAGTCTTTTTGTCGAGCCTTGAAAGCTAACTTATAATTCATTCAATGTATATATATATATATATATATATATATATATATCAATATTGGTTATGTATCTCCAGGATTCTTTTGCTCTTAATCACATTATGGCAATGACCATATGTTCCCAGGTCAAAAGAACTCCGGGTTGCTTGTGATGGCTATTGAGCCTTTGTTGACCATGAGTCGCTGGGTTATCACCTCACCGATGCTTTTAAGCAACGAGCTCTTACAACTACAAGTCATCGGTGGACAAATCGTTGGATTAGTTTCACGGTAATTATAACTTGGTGGATTTTTTTGCAGGAGTCAGAAGTCTCTACATGAACAAGTTGCTACAGGAGACTTATGAAATATATGTACAAGCAATGGTTGTTTAATATTCAAAAACAAGACATCCAAGGTCGATCAATAACATGTATTCATCCAAAAAAATTCAAGCAGCAGACAGGTAAGTGTTTGAGCAATAGTTGAACGTGCACAAAGACAGAGTAACCAGAGTATTTTAACTAAGCCTATTACAAGGCTCCAACAAACCTCAACATATTCAATCACGTTTTTTATGGAGTATCAATTACTCGTGTAAGACGGCCCCTATGTCATTCGGGTTAGTATCCTGGTGACCTCCAATAGTTGATGCCTCTAGGTTATCCTACAACGACTCTTCTTCTTCTTGGATCTAAAGGTTGTCCAAATTCCAGTTGACATCTGTTAAGGCTTGGAAGATGGCTTTGTCATGCAAGATTGGAGACCGGTCAACATCAGGTACAAAGAGATGCTTATGCTTTTGTGGAGTCAAGTCACAAGATCTCAGTGTTGGAGGCGGAATTCTCGTATTGTTGCCATCATAAGCGAGCTGATATTTCTTCAAATCCATTTTTGCGACAAGCTGAATCGCCTGTGGTCGGGTCTCCTTCGCACAACGCTCGTAATCACCTGGAGAAAAGTCAGTCCCATCTTCTTTGTACTGTGGGAACCTGCCGGCCATTTCCACCAAGTCTAATTCTGGGGCATAGGCCATAGCCCGACTCAGCGTGGTCATAGCTCTGGCACGGGCGGCTGATCTCTTCATTTCTTCGACCTATTTTGGGGTGGTTGACAGCCGCGTCAACACATCATTTATAAATTGCGGTAGGTATTTTTCGCCCATTACAGCTGTGAGAGTGCATGCTTGCAGCATATAGTTGCTCTGCGAGGGAATACACAACCTTCAGCTTTATTACATTGTCTTGGAGGTTACGATTTCTATCACCTACAAAGAAAAATTATCATATGTAAGTTGCCAGGTGAGTTATTATTTATAGATGACTCACCAGGCGAGTTAATATTTTTTCATAACTTGAGGAGTTGCTTACCAAAGATGGTCTGGGTCATTTGAGAGATATGACACTTTAACCCGGTCAGCTCCTCAGTAACCAGTGCCAATTGGCTTTTGACAGCTCCTGCACGCTTGCTCCGGGCATTTTTCTTAGTCTCAAAGGACTTCTTTTCTGTTTCAAAGTCTGCCTTGATTTTCTCAAGCTCTTATAAGGAAGATTGCAGGCTGTTTTCAGCCTTGGCCCGTAGAGCCTATTCAGATTCAAGTTCTTTTCTCAAGCTGGTCAGACTTGACTCGGCCGAGATCAAAGCTTCCTGCAAGATAAGGAGGCAACTCAGGTTATAATTTTCTGACCAAGCCGACCTAATATTTAACCCAATGCTTGGGGGTTATGATAAGCAATTTCATCTTACATAGTTGAAGTCCAAAGTAGATTGCAAGCAACATGCTTAGCACTTGGGGGCTAATGCATATCATTTTTTCCTCCTTACTAATATGAGAAGACCCGCCTCATCTCAAGAAGATGAGCCAACCTTGGGGCCTAGAGGTTACTTTCTCAAAGTATTTTACTTGAAAGACACGCCTCATCTCAGGAAGATGAGCCGACCCTTGCGGACTACATCGCATTTTTTCTAACAAGACTTATATTTGAAGAACTGGCTTATAATTGGCATGATAACCGGACCCTTGGTGGGGGGCGCTACCTTGATGTTTCGTTTAACAAGACATATATTTGAAGAACCAGCTCATCATCAATATGATAACCCAACCCTTGGGGGCTACCTTACAAGGTTTCTAGATTTTTGGTCTAAGTCTTAAACACACTCAAGGCTTCTTATATTTGAGACTTGGAGGCTACATAAGGATATATACAAAACTGAAGATGTTTGATCATACCTCATATTTTTTCTTCATCATACTGACCAAGATGGCTTCCACGTACCGGCTTGTAGAAACGAGGCACAAATAGCTAGCATTAAGTTCATCTTCGCTGAAATATTCATTGTTTGGCAGCTCAAGTTTTGACTTACCCTCCTTGGGCAAGGGTGTTTCGTCCTTGGCTGTGAGATTGGTCATTACGTTGAAAGCTTCTGGAGTTTTATAACTCGCCACAGTAATGGCAATTTCCTCATTATTCCTCTCATGAGAGGTAACATCTTCAGCCGCCTTGGCGGGGCTGGAAACTTGTGCCAAACTTGGTGGATTAAGTTCATCCGCCGGGTTAGTCTTGGCCTCCATAGCCTCAATAGCGACTAGCTTAGCTTGCTAGGGCAGTTCACCCTGGTCATCATGATGGCCTTCATGGTTCTTAGTGTCTATCTCAGGGGTCACAGAGACCTGATCCTCTGATTTAGGGATCTCAAGAGTTGTCGATGACTCATCAACTTGTCTTTCTTCGATTTGGCCTTCGCCCTGCGATCAAGATAACATATTCAAAGAACACATAATATTGGTTATGACAAGCCGCCAAGCAGTTGATAATGTTATTTACTAGTGATTTATAATTAGAGCCAGCAGTTGAGTGAAAGATGAGACTCCTGAAGACGGTGGCGACTCCAGATAATTGGAATCAAAGGGGTTAAGAGGTTGCCTAATGAGGCCGGCTCATGGAAGATAAGAAGTTGGACTATGTGGCACCTCATTGCATCGCCTGCAAGTGGATGGTTCATGAGACAAGCCAGCTAGCAGCTCTCTAGGGCCTCTCCAAGTTTGGCGTCTTGACTCATGTTGCGCTATCTTCAAAAGAAAGTTTGGGTCCAAGTAAGCGTTAAGATCAGAAAACTTTACTTTCCGGACGACTCGCCTTGTTTTTTGGAAGACAAGGGTTCTGAGTCGGAAGAGATGGAAATTACCTTGGCCTTGTTTTTTGGGAGACATGGGTTCTGAGTCGGAAGAGATGGAAATTACTTTGGCATTGTCACCCCTAAGAATAAGAAGCGCCAACGAGTTCAATAAAGAGACGGGCAAGGGATTCAAGTTCTATCTCCTATTGATTATCAGCTGTTGGTGACTCGCCATGTGCTACAGGCTCTTTTGCAAAAGTAGATTTGTTCTTCTTTTGTGCTGGCGTGGTTTTAGTTTTGCTTGCCTGTGCTTTCTTCCTCTTCTAGAATGGAGAGTCAGCCTGCATAGTTGAACACATTTAACAAGTCAGAAATCCGAATAAGCAAGGATTGATAAGATGGACAAATGGTTATATGTATACTCACCAGAGCAGCCAGTTAAGTTTGAAGAATGGTTGCAGCCCTATCTTTTTGCAGTTCTCCTAAGTCTCCCAAGTAGCTTTTTCACAACCTTGTTAATTTCATCAGCCTCCAAATTATCAGAGCTATACCATTGAGCATCTGTTGAGTCTGTTGAGTAATTGCACATTAAGTCTGGTCGGCGACTGAAAGGCATGATTCTCCAAGTGACCCAAGACCGGCTCAGGTCAACTCCCATTAAACCGTTGGCCAATAAGGCCCTGAATTTGGAATATGCAGGGGTGGTCTGAGCATCCTCTTTTGGAATAACCCGACTTGGAAGGTCAAAGTCCATTGGAAGATGGTCAGCTCTTCAACCCGACAAGGGGTGCTCATCAGCTGGAGCTGTGTTCTTGCAATAGGACCATGTTTTAATCCATCCCTTACGATGACTTGGTGGAGTGGCTGGAGGAAAGGAACTGTCTCTTTGCCTCTGGATTGAGACCCCGCCGAGTTCCAGGGTTAGGCCATCAGCGAATTCTGTCTAACAATTGCTATAGAAAAATTCCTTAAAGAGAGGAACAGTGGGTTCCATTTGCAAGTACACCTCACAGAAAACTTGAAACTGACAGAGGTTGGATATGGAATTTGGTCCAAGATCTTGGAGGTGAAGGTTCAAATAGTATAAGAAATCCTGGAAGAATTTTGACCGGAGTGGAGAAAATTCCCTAAGGACATGGTCTATGAAGATCATGACCTCTCCTTAGCCGGTTTTGCGGAGGCCATCTCCTTGGGCGGCTTGCCAGCTGACCTCTTCTTGTGCTGGCAGAAGGCCTTGTTCTTTGTAATCCTTAAGAACGAGATCGGATACTTGGGAAGGCACCCAATTGAAAATGGTGGTTTTTGACATGTCGAGCCGCCTTCGTGAGACTAAAAATATAAACAGTAGATTACATATGAAATCATAACTCGCAACATCAGTTATATTATAAGACAGCGCTATGAGTTGTGGTTATAAATAAGACGGCATAGTCATTAATAACGGATAAGTCGCCCGACAGGTGAGCCGGCTAGACAATAGAGGTAATTTCAAAATATCTGGCAGGTTATAGTCTCAATAATGAGTCGGCAAAAACATGGAGGCGCCTCATTTTAAAAGTGTTGGATAACAAGTTTCAGAAGAATTTTGACCGAAGCACCTACAATCATGGATCTATAGATTGTTCAAAAAGGGAAATAATTGCTAACCTAAAAGACGAAGCGTTGGAGCGGTGGTTGCCGAACCTACAGATTCTTAAGGGGATATAAGTATTTTAGATGCAAAAATGGTGCCGCCACTCATGCCGCAATATTTATATGAGAAGGTTCATTAAAAACCATAGCTGGACTAGCAATGGTGACGGGGGAGAGGTGAACTCCGATGAACCCTGGCGAACTACAATGGGACTAGTACAGATCTAAAGAAAGGAGGATGGCATACTTGACAGTTACAGAGGGCGGCGAAGATGCCAGACCGAGGGCCGATGAAGGTTGGATGGAGCCGTGGTCCTGTATGGGTTCGCCGGTGGCGGACGAACAGAGGTGGCGGAGCACCGAGGAGCTTGAGCTTGAGGAAGAAGAAGAAGCGACAGGGGCGAAGTAAAATTGAAAAGAAGGGCCCTCTATGTCTATTTATAAGGCGAAGAGCAAAGAGTAAATGGATGGCATGAAAAACGAGGGGGTGCAGTAACTTTCGAAGCCACAGACGCCTCGATTTTTGGGATAAATGAATATGCATTAATATTCATTATTATGTCATCATGGATTTCTTAGGATTTTTGTATATGACATTATAAATGATAAGATGTGAAATAACAAGTCTGGAAGCATCGTAAGCCGACATTTCATGACCTAGTGAAGATGCCAATATTACTAGAAGATAAGCCGCCAACTTGAAAGAGGATGACATGAATGAATTCAAATCAATCTGGGGGCTAATGTTGGGGATATAACCCCACGATGTAACCCGTCACATGGAGCCGTGTCATCTCGGTGGCGGTTAAGGAGCAAGACTCAAGCAGGGCGACTCACATGGTGGGCCAGCTTAGGGCCCAGCATCCGAAGACGACGTCTCATAATCCCGAAGTCAAAGTCGCCAGGAGTTTCCTTACTTAGGAGACAAGATAGAAACATACAAGTTATAGGATCATAGTACGACCAGGACTCTTGTAAGCCCTGGGTCTAGACCTGTATATAAAGGCAAGTCCCAAAGGTAGATAGGACTAAGTTACAGTCGATCAATAGCTAGGTCAAGCGAATTCGCTCCCTTGTAATTGATCATCTAGCAATAAGCAATCAAGTAGGAAGTAGGCTATTAACTAGATCGGTAGGGGCCAAACCTAGGTAACCCATGTCTCTCAATTCCGATCAACCCTGATAAGCTAATGACCTAGTTGCGATGGCCTCCCGACTAAGTCCTCACACTTCTTTCTTGGGCTTGTTCCCGCCAAGGCTTCTTGACGGGGATGCTGTCACTGTCCGTGCATAAGTCTGGAGTACCAAGGGCCCCGTTCTTAGTGCATCAACCAATGACCTTTACATATGATTTCCAGATGCTATGATCACCGGTTAAAAAAACTGAATCCACTTTGGGTCGAATTCTAATATTTGTAACTTTTTGAGGTTGGATTCAAATAACATGTGTCTTCTGATGCATACTGTGTCTCACACACCCAACATAGAGTGATGTTACATTTTTTTCTTTGCCGCACCATCTCTCTATATCACACATGCACCCACTTCATCTTTCTCGGTTTCATCTTGGGGTCTCTCTCCCTATTGCACGCGCACACACAAATACACCACCTCCCTTCCTCTTTGTGCATGTACCACATGATCGATACCTCAAGGTATCAGGATTGTATCTCGCTCGTCAGGTCGCTCTTTGACACAAGCCTAGGTAACTATACCATGCATTAATTGTAACCAAGCCTTTCATCTATGTTCTTTACGCATACATTCATCTTTCTCTTTGCCCCGTCTTGATCGGTCGACCAATCGGTCTCCGGACCCACCCTAGTGCTCTTTCAATCGATCCGTAGCTAGATGGTACATGACAGATGTGCACAAACGCAAACGCCCCCACTTCTGTCCACCCCACATGATCATTTGTATCGTAGAAACACACCAAAATACCTTTATTTCCTTGAATGTCACACACTCGATCTCTCAACATCTATTTATCTCGTCAAGATGTGTCGGGCCATGAACCAAATTGGTTGTCAAAACTAATATGGGAAGCAGCACGTAGTCGAGGCAACACAAAACTTTAAGCAAATCGTTTGTCTGTATGCATGCCAGACAAATTACAACTTTGGAAATACAAGCAGGGTCTAGGTCCACATGCAAATGACACTTGGTGGAATGTTAAAATGAGGCATGCGGGAGGATGGAGTCGATCAGAGGGCGGCATGATCGATGGAGAAGAGGGTTGGAGAGGAATGAGAAAGAAGCAAAGCCGCATGATTATATTTGGACGGCTAAATAAACCGACCAGGTAACTACTATTTTCCCAAGCAACTTACATACTCTCTCCGTACTGATGCATAAGTTATCTTACGATATCCTAATTAATGCCAAATCGCTTACGCGTGGTGCATTAATTCCCCACTTCATTTCTTGTTGTTTTGACATGAATAAAGGAATCAATGAATAAGAGACGTGAGGCGTGTATGTTTTTAATGACTTGAGACTAGCGAATCCGGCATGAAGTGGTCAGTTCATTGCATGCAATGATATTAATTAGTAAATAAACATGAAGCTCTCTCGTTTCCCCTCCGCCTTGGCCATGAAGTATGATACAGAGGGAGTAGTACAGTTACTTCAACTGAAATATGGTAAGTAGGACCCCTAAATGCGAGCACGGATCATGCACACCACAATCCGGACACCTGCCATTCAAAGACAGGTAACACACATCTTCCGTTATTTAATCAAGTCTTACGCATCACAAGTTGAAAAGTAAAGGGCGGTAAACTTATTATTATGGCACTTATGCTAGTATGAATTACTATATATTGTACATGTGTGCTACTAGGCTGCCTATAGGTGAGGTGCCAACTTCATATATGTTACATTGTAGTAAAAGTGTTACAGTTTACAAGTTCGAAATGAAAAGGCGATACACTGACAACACCCCAATCACGTTCAGGTCACACCCCTAGATGGTCTGTCCACCATGTTGTTGACCCAAGGGAATGCAGGTCGTCTTGCTTTTCCACTGACATGTGGGATCGCACATGAGCAAAGGCCATTGCCACACCCATAGCTGACAACCCTCTCCCTCACTCGCATGCGTTCCCAGCCGGCGCTAGCTGCCCGCATTCATGCCGCCATCTATATATCATCATTAAGTAGGCTTGCCACCCGAGGAACCAACTCCAATGGCTCATTGACGCACCCGGACCCTTGGCCTCACCAGAATGCGCTACTTAAAGCGACGACACCCAGCTAAACTCCATGCCAGAGCAAATACTCCTCCCTGGCAACACATCCACCATGACCGCGAGTGTGAATGCTCTGCTAGAGAGCTTGTCTTCGAGGATGAAGCTTGATGTCACTGCCCTTTCTCAACTCGCCCCACACAACGCAATGCTAGTGTAGCCAGACGCGGACACGGTCGGACAACCGGCAAATGGGTTGGCGACCGACGATGAGAGCATCACCAGCCATGCATCCTATGTGTTGTCGTCCAAGATTCGGGGGCGCATGTGGCGGGTGAACAGTGACAGACCATCCACGGCCATCATCATCGACCTCACGCCCACTGGCACTGCCGAGGTCGGGAATTTCTCCAAGGATGAGTAGAACCAGTCTGTCTCCTATGTTCTACACTTCCTTGCCAGAGACTGTAGCTTCACTTCACGGGTTTTGAACCTCGACCACCGTTCATGGAGACGGCAGACGCGGGACATCATCGCCGATGCAGAAGTGCAAAGGAAAGTGGACGTCGGTCACCGCCGTAGGATATGCTTAGGGTCAAGTTTGTTTTCTTTTTTTGTCCTAAAAGTTCGAAATGTAATGAAAATCTGTCATGTTTGCGTGAATCCTGTCAGGTGTATATGGACTATCACAATAATAGTAATATATGTTGTATTAAAATACATTGAATGATGATTCTAATCGTATTTACTTGGTCTTGTGGTTGTCATTGTTTTTTTATGTATAAACTTGGTCAAAGTTTAGAAGGTTTGACCCGAGGCAAAGCTAAGTAAATAAAAATAGTGTGTTTACATAAACAATTTCTCGTAGGCCCTCCAATAGTACGCCACTACACATTCACGCATTTCACATCTTTCTCTCACTCCGTCTGTCAAACTAGCTAAACAAATCTCCCATCATATCATGTGGGAAAAGACTCAGCTGTGCCATTTTAGTCAGGATTAGTATTGATGAATCATAGGAAGCACCAAGTTCAAAAGTAAAAGGTGCTACACTCACAACACATCTGTTGCGGTTGCATTGCACCCGTCACATGGTCAGTCCTACACACCGCTCACCCAAAGAGAACGCACTTCGGCTTGCCTCTTCACTGATGCATGGGACCCCATTTGGAGAAACCGACTGTGCACCAAACTCCCCCGCCCACCACGAGCAAATCCCCCAAATCCCAAATTCAACTCCCCTTTGGAAAACTAGCCAATAATATTCCCCAAACCCCCTCCCATTGCCCCCCTCCACTCCATTTGCTCCGCCCAAGCCGCCCTCACCGCCGCGCCGATACGTCGGCACCGCGGTTCGTCGATAGGATGCACGGCGATCCTCTCGCTCCCACAGTATGCTCTTGTAAACTACCGTCCTCCAGCTGCGCCACCACCACTACCGACGTTTCTGGGGAGACGCACAGTGGTCAGCTTATCCCATGGTATGCGCATTCTAGACTGAGGCCCCTTGCATGTCAGAGTAGCGCTGAATGTTAGCTCATAGATGCTTTTAATCTCACTACTTGCTGAAATAGTTTACATTCAATATGCTCTGATTATGAAGCTTCCTTACCCTGTTCTGCACTCAATCTACTCTGCTGAGATGGCATGCCACAAAGGATTAGTTGCTAAAATATCCTGCCATATATTAGGACCATGTATGTATTGTGAAGTATATTGCCATGGTCTAGTAGGCATTCTGTTAGGTGAAATAGGTCGACCCCATTTGACACTCAATATTTGTTCGTGAGACGGCCTTCGATGGCTATGTGCTTGGCCTCATTGATTGCTGAAATGGCCTGCCATAATTTAGCACTGAATCTGTTTGTTAAATTAGCTTTACATATATTTCATTACTTTGATTTGCTTGTCCAAGTATCTTGCCATTGCTTTAGACATTGACCTATGTATTTTTTGAACTTTATTAAAAAACATATATGTTTTTCCTGTAATATCTAGTAGAAAAACAAATTTGTATGTCTAACAGATGGATATGACTTGGATAACTTCTGCTCGATGATTCTCCCCTGTATGTTGAGGGGGTTGAGAACTTCATGAACTTTATCAGAGCTGACACTACTAGGGAAAACCATATACACAGAATATTACCAGCAACGCGGTTTAAAATAAGGCACTACTGCTACTTAGTAGTAGCGCGTGGCATCAAACCTTGCTTCTGATATACACGTAGCAGTAGCGCGTCAGCAGGAAAGAGCGCTACTACTAAAATTACTCTGACATTGCCTCTAGACTAGGTATAGTAGTAGTGTCATTTCGCCAACCCACGCTGCTACTAAGTTTAGTCCCCTCCTTGGAATTAAGTTTAGTCCCACCTCGATCCGTGAGCAGGGTGTTTACCACCTTAAATATGTTACTTCTCAAACTATCACAACCACTTGGTCTTCATTGAACTCTATGTGTAGGATTTTTGGCTGCAATATGAGTCTTCACCGGTTCCTAAGTGGTGAGGAATCATGCTGGCAATTTAGATTCTACACAAAAAGATCATTGATGGCCAATGTATTTTTGATGCTTTTTTGCAGGCTTAGCCTTAGTAGTAGTGTGTTTTCGGGAAAAAGTGCTACTGCTATTGGGCTTAGCAGTAGCGCGCTTCCTGGGCTAGTGCTACTGCTATGACTGCCTTACCTCAGATCCTCACCCACACCCGACCTTCTTCTTCCTACCGTCACTCCGTTCTGCCTCTGCCTCCGCTGCATTGCCGTCGCCACTGCATTGTCCCCTCCGTCCTCCCTCCTCCTTCCTCGGTATGCCCTCCTCCCTCCTCTCCCTCCTCCTCCCACTGCTCTCCTGCCTCCTCCTCCAGCCAAGCCCTCGTCCCTCCTCTCCTCCGCCCAAGCCCTCCTCCTCCAGCCAAGCCCTCCTTCGCCGGCCCTCCCCCTACCCTCTCCCTCCTCCCACCCCCTTGTCCCTCCTCCCTCCCTCATCTCTCTTCACTCTATCTTGTATTATGTAGTTTTTAAAAAAAATTAGTACAATAGAATATAGATTATTCGCATTGAATAGAATGTAGATTATTTCAATGTAGGTCTTTTGAATAGAGTATATTTTTTTAGTAAATGTTGTTCATTTGGAATGAATATTTTCATTGGAGGTGTTTGAATAGAGTAGATTTTTTTGTTAGTGTGACTGAGTGCCAAGTTTGTATGGTCATGTGTTTATGCTTAGTTGATAGCTTATACTGTTTATAGTGAATTAGTAAAAATTCAAACATAGTTAATAGATTTAGTTGATATGTAACACTTTGATTGTAGAATGTAGGTTTTTTGAATAGTATAGATATGTAGAATTTTGTTGTAGAAGGTAGATATAAATTATTTTTGTTTTTATTTTGTTTTTGCAGAAATCCAGGAGCCCTCCATCATCCCCGCCATCGTCCCGGTCACCGACCCCCTCCGCCCTCAAGGTGAGACCAGCCAAATTCCCATGTTTATGATGATGTAGATGTTTTGATAGATGTAGTAGAGCAGTATATGTAGTAGACTAGCAGGGAACACCTTAGATTGGCCTATGTTTTGCCGGAGTGTTGATTAATTTCCATTCCGGCAAATTCCAGGTGCTCGATATATGTCCTTTTTAGCAAATGGCATGCTGGATTTTTTTTGTGAGTTTTAGCATGGCTTTTGCTAGAATGTAGCAAATATCGAGTGCCTTGGATTTGCTAGAAAGAGCATTAAACGACATTTTGGGCTGACTTTAAGTCTGTTGGGACTCCATACATGACAGTCAAAAACAATGAGGGAGTGTCCACCATATATGAGAGAGGAAGAATGCCGACTGTTGTCGTGGGGGTCACTCTTCCTCTTCTTTCTCGTGATAGACCTTTTGGAAATGCATGGGAAGGAAGAGAAGAGCAACCATCGCCGACAGTCGAATATATAAGAGATGAAGAATCCCAACTGTTGTCGTCGGGGTCGCTTCTCCTTCGTTCCCGTGTGCTACACAATTTGGTGTAATGCACTCGAGGACGAATGGAGGAGCGACCATCACCGACGGTCGAATATATCAGAGAGGGAGTGCCCACCATATACACCATGTGTGATGAGAGTTTTCAAGGAAGACTCGATAGGCCAAAACTCAACCCATGATGAATATTAAGAAATTTAATGCTTCAATTATGAACACAGCAGATGTTTGACGACGATAGGATCCTGGTGTGCCATTAATTCTACAATGACCGGGGTTTGTGCGATAGGTTTCCTCACCTACAAAATGATAGGTTTTTCACTGTGAAGTTGGACGAGACCTTTGATGTTTGTACGGTATGCAACGACAAGCATTTCATCGTAATTAATATCATCACTTGTTCTTATTTTGTTCAACATGTAATTTCCTGATTTTTTCAGTTTGATTAGTACATCCGGTGCCATGCAAGACCATATGTATTGCAGAAGCTTGGTTTCAAAGACTTTGAGAATATAGAGACGAGGAGGGCTTACTTAAGAACTAAACATGGTTATGTGTTTCGGGTTAAGATGTAGAATGCGGTCAATCACTCCCATTTCAGTTTCTCTAATTGGGAATCTCTCTGCAAGGCATATGGATTTGACACGGGTATGCAAATAACATTTGATATTTGTCCCTAAGATGATGATGATGATGATATCGACATCTGAGTGGATGTGGATATGCCTCCAATTTTGCCTAAATGTGAGTTTGTCAAATTAATTTGTTAAGTTAAGTAATTTAAATTGTTAATTTAGAAATAATTGGTGTTCATTGGTACTAAACATCTTTATTTATAATTGTCATCTTATTTCTTATCTTCCAAAAATACTCGGAAGGCTATAGACATGACATAGTACAACTATGACTCCGAGGTTAATTGTGAGGAGAAAGGTTATGTTGTCTCATTCATAGATGATGTTGACGCCTTTAAAACCATTCACTCTATCCTCCCAAATTTTACTGGATACGTGCCACTAGTCCATAATTTGCATGATGGTAAATTCATTGCCAAAAACATGGTAAAATTTTCTTAATTATGGTAACTTCATTGCATACATACAATCCTCTTAAGTACATAAACCTCATTGCTAACTATATATGTTACTATTATGTTTTTTAACTGAGGCTCCCGAAGGAGGTTGTGCCTTAAATGCAATTTATTGAAGGTTATATGTATATGGTCAGCTTACGACCAACTCTTTCAAAGGCTTACCATACTAGATACTCGATTTCTTCAAATGATGGAAGGCTCAAAATCAATGGATGGAGCAAAGTGATGAATGCGCATGCGTAACTAATTGGATACAACATGAATGTGCGCAAGCCACAAGTTGGATATAGGTTCATCAACATTCTCCATTATGGAGATGAAAAGGTTTATCTCTTTTATGGCATTTTACCTAGGAGAGAGGAGTAGGTCCTAGGTATTAAGAACAACTAGTAAAAAGGCTTGTGCGTTGCAACGGGAGAAGAAAAAAACTTTTTTGTATGGTCTCCTGTGGACATAGGTACTTGTGTCCATATTTCATCACTATTTCTTACCACAGATGTCATAGGTATTGGTCCCTGTTAAATCATTATTTAGATCTTGTTAAACATGTCTTTTATTTTAGTTTTTTTTGTGCATGCCTCCTTTTTACTTTTTGCCATGCATGTCTTCTCTTTCTTCTTCTTATATACAGGAGAATAGCGCAACATCTCATCTTTATCAGATCTCCTCTACATTTTCTCTTTTATTTCTTTTATAGCGGACATCCCATCTTTATTGGATCCTTCTTTTATTTCATGTCATGCATGTCCTTATTTATTGGGTGTCTCTAGAAAATTTATCTTCAATTTTGCGTCCAACCCTGATTTTGCTGAGGTGTTCATCCCCAATCCGAATCACTACCGGTATGACAGAAAGATGGATAATGCATTATTCATTAAGATTGCACCCTAGATAATATTTTTTTAAATTGCTAACAAGTAAAACAACATCATGTTCAAATTCTACAGATTTTTCTAATCAAAATTAATAATAACATGTTAAATTTGGAGTTACGGTTTAGAAGATATGAGTATTTAAAAAAATTGATTTGATATCTACTGTGGGTTTAATGTCTGAAAAATCAAGGGATTTTCTATAAAATAGAATTACGGGCTAAGAATACCTATTTCTTTTTATTAGTAGGTATAGATAGATTAGTTAGTGTTGATTATGACTACAAGAAGTTTTTATTATGTGCTACAATGTGTTAGAGTTGATGATGATGATGATGATGATGAGTTCTAATTATGACTAGTTACCAAGTTGTTATATGATGTTTCATTGACGAAAATGATGATCATGAGGAGTTGTTATATGACAATGATGTATTATGATGATAAGTTGTTAATGATATGATATGATATAATGATGATGATGATGATGATGATGATGATGATGAGTTATTATAGCATGGGGTGAAGGAATCGCGGATTACTTTCAAGTGGATGGATTCTAAGTGACCAAGTCATGGATTAGAAAAATTCTACATATATGAGTCTTAGGATCCATGCACTTGAAACTAATCCAGGGTTATTTCACCCAGTGATGTAATAACTCATTATGATGTAAAAATAATCTCTAAATTGCTACTGTCGGATTTCGAGTTCCGGCAAACCCTTAAGGTTCGAACTCTGGGGTGCGCACGGAGATCTTTCCCCTACTGACTCGCGCTTCTATGGCTCGCAAGAAATCTAGGCTAGAAAGAAGAACACTCAAGGGACACGAGGTTTATACTGGTTCGGGGCACCGATGTGGTGTAATAACCTACTCCAGTGTGTGGTGTGGTGGATTGCCTCAGGGGCTGATGATGAACAATACAGGGGGAAGAACGGCCTCACGAGAGGTGTTCTTGAGCTGGTGCGGTGTGTTCTACTCGGTCTAGATCTCCCTCTCTCTTTCTCTTCTCTCTTTTTCCTCTTCTCCTCCTCTCTTTTTCTGGTGGTTAGTCCTATTTATAGAGGCCCTGGCCCTCTTCCCAAATAATGAGTGGGAAGGGCGCCAACAATTGGCCATTTTGAAGGGGAACATCTAATACAAGTTATCCTGACCAAAGGTGGTCTTCGGCTGCCAAAAGCACTGGTGATGACGCCGTCTTGGGCTCCATGGTGACCTCCATCCTGTCGCTCTACCTGCCTTGGTCTTGTTGCACCGGAATGGTAACCTTTGCCCAACGCCTTGGCCTGTGCTTGCTCCCTTTGCACCGAAGGGGAAACAAGGACACTGCGCAGGCCGGCGCCCGCCTAATCACGATCGTCATGGCTTGTGTCACGGGCTCCTCGCGAGGCACCCCTGCCTTGATCTCTCCACCTCCTCGCGAGCCTTCCTGATGAGGCTGCTCTTGAGGAAGCCTGCTGTCGTCCGCCCCACAAGGCTTGGCCCCTTGCGAGGGTCTTGAGCTTGAGCTGATGAAACTGGGCCGCACTGGGCCCCCACTCGAGCCAAGCCGCAGGCCGCAGGTAGGTAAATCAGGGGACCCCTGTTCCCAGAACGCCGACAGTAGCCCCCGGGCCCAAGGCGCACCTAGGCTTGGCTTAGCAGAGAAGCAAAGGGGCAAGCGCGAAGCGCCGCGGGCCCCAATAGCCTGCGGCCTTGGGCGCCGCGTGGCGATTGATCGGACGTGGGCGTCTGCGCTTCCCCACGACACCTCGGCAACCGCTCGACTTGACAAGTCCCTACATGTAGAGAAATGGGTCATGATTACCTGCGATTGTGGTGGCCGGCGGTTAGCCTTCTCCGGCTATAAGTACGAGGCTGTGTGAGCCTTGTTAGCTTATCCCTTCCTGCTACTCCTTTCCTTCTTCTTCCTCGTCCTTGCTTCTCCTTATGCCAATGGCACCAATCCGCCGGTTTTCTGCAGAAGAGAAGGGAAAAGCCCCCGAGAAGGTCCTGACCCTCTTCCGCCGAAGAAACGGCTGGTCCCCTGCCGCCGAGATGAGAGTGCTTGGCAGGAGGCATCGAGGCCTTGATACGAGCGGCCGCCGCCTGGGTTTCCACTGCACTTGTATGCCTGAATCGAGGGGCCTGGGGAAGAGGGCGTCGAGCGACCACGGTGGTGGGCATCGTTCCTCCTGGAGTCCATGCCGAAGGCTCCTCCCATGAGCTCGTGCTTCACGCCGCCATGCCCCCATGCTCTTGGATCCGCTTTCCTCCCTCCTTCGCCTTCGAGATGCTACCGAGCGGGTCTCTGGAGCTCTGGCTGCAGCATGCCGACTGCAGCACCCTCGCGACCGGAGCGGAGGTCGCAGTCATCGCTCCAGGCAAGGTCTACATGACCCGGTGCTGGGGTGAGATCGCCCGGGTCTGTCGAACGGAGGGTGCCCTCGTAATTCATCTCGAATACTATGGTGCCTCACTGATGTTCTTCAAGGTCTTCGATGCTGAAGGACGCGGTTGGAGTGCTGCCCCAAGGGAAGCGGTAGGGGCATCGGACTGGCGAGGACCTGGCCTGCCCATCGGCCCTCCAGCAGCTCTTCAGGCGGCAGCGGAGGAGCTGGGGAATCCAGTGGCTCCCCCGAGCTTCTCGTGACTCCGGAGACGAGCGACGACAGCTACGAGCCTCCAAGCTTGCGCCGTGCTCGGAGTAGGGCAACTGCATCGGGCCGCCGACGCCACTGATCTGGGTGGGGTTGGCGCCGGCGCCGGGCAGTCCACTGTTGATGATGGCATCGCTTGCGGAGGCGCGGGCAATTAGCGTTCCTTAGGATTAGCACCTTTTGTTCCCTGCGAGGAATCGAAGCAACACCCCGCGGGGGTATGTAAGGCGCCTGCCATGTCTTTTGCAAACATTATATCCCTAATATGAATTGATGCGAGATGCTTGTCCTGTCCCGGCTCGGCTCCCCCTTTCTATCCTCACAAGGACTTAGCGCTCTACGCTGACAGGTCCCAGTCCCCAGGCAGGCTTGAGCCGTCGCTGGTATGCCAGGTCACGATGCCGTGGTCAAGGCCAGGAGGTGAGCGGCCCGAGGTCCGGTAAGAGCCCCCGAGTCACGATGCTCGAGAGGTCCCCTTTAGTGCTCGAGCAGCCCTCGCTGGGCGAGAAAGGAAGGCAACGTCGTCATGACAGAGCTGCACTAGGCAAGGGTTTGGTGCTGCATTGGTCCAGCTCCTGTAAGGGCATGACTTATCTTTTGAGTTTGGAGTAGTTCTTCGACGGGGCGCCCGGCCCGAGTGGCGGTAGTTGTGCTGCTGTCGGGTTAGGTCCTCGCGAGCTTCTTCCCACTTCCCCACATTTTCCTTAATGCTTTACGTCCTCAGGTCCCGGCCCTCGAGCGAGCTCAGCCGCCGCTGGTATGACAGGTCGCGATGCCATGGGTCAAGGCCAGGGAGTGAGGGCTAGAGAGCCAGTAGGAGCCCATGAGTCGCGATGCTTAGGCGCCCCCTTTTAACATGCAAGCGGTCCATGCCGGAGAGAGGGAGAGATAGCCCGCGATGTCCCCAACATTGCTCCTGGAGTGGGTCCTGCATACCAATCATAAGGAGAGACAAGATCTGTCGCTACGGTTGCCAGCCAACCATTGGTCGCTCCGAGGGAGTGATTGGGGCATTGAGGGACTGGTGAGGTGGCGCCTTGCGGGGCTGCCGTGGCCAGAGCTCGACCACTCAGATTTATCAGCGTTGCAGGGACGGACCCGTACGCAGACGTCGTGCTAGGGCGAGCGACTCCATGGGTAGATGTCAATCAAGCAGGCGATTAGGTTAGGTATGTTAAGTAGGAAGGAGCAAATCCGTTTCAGGTAGATGCGGGAAAAGTAGACGCCGCTGGGCCAGGCCCGAGCAGCTTGGGGATGATGCAGCCCGAGGGGCGCCCCCAACAAGGTAGGTAAAGAGCGTAGGCAAAACAGATACATGCCGCAGGGACGGACCCACGCGACTTGGGAATGACGCGGCCCTGTGGGCTCTCCCAGCTAAAAATGGAACTTGAAAGATGTCACCTGATGCCGTTGAAGATGAAGTGATGCCGAAGAAGTGGGCGACACGCGGTGAAGACGTCGACCCTCACGAGCCCCTAGGCCCAGGAGCCTCGGGAGGCTCCAGGGGCACGGGTAGGTCTTCGAGGGCCATCTCCACCTCCGCCAGGACCGCACAATGCATGACCTTCTGAGCCTCCAGAATGCTCCTCAGCAGGCGCTGATGAGCGGCGGCCGCGTTCGGCAGGCCGAAAGGCATGCGAATGTAGCTGTGAGGTGGACCCGCGCAACGCCCCACGCGCGAAGGCCAGAGGCACTCCTGAGACGCGGCTCGGTTGAGCCCTGGCACGTCGATGCAGACGCGCAGCCCACCATCCTCGCCTGGATGTGGGGCCACGGCGGGCAAGCGGCGGCTGCCGCACATGACTCTCGACTCCTGTAGCTCCTGGGTGTTTCCTGCGATGAACTCCTGAGGGTTTGGTCTTCCTTGACTCGTGCCTTCCTGAGGGAAACGTGGCTGGAAGAACCCCTCTAAGTGGTGCCCGAGTGCCTCCCTCGTGACCTTGGCAAAGTCGGTGGTTCTCCAAGAAAGAGCCCCTGAGCCCTGCCTGAGGAGGGCGTCGAGTGCGCTTTCCTATGCGACAGAGGGTGGCGCTCCCTGAACGGGCGCAAATCCTGACGCAATGCCTCCGGAGGCGGCTGCCTCCTTATGGCTTGGGCCAGGCGAAGCCTTCTTCTTCTTAAGGGTCGCCTTGGGAAGTCTTCCGCTCCTGTGATCTGGGTCTTCGATTGTTGCGGCTTGGAACACTCTCAAGTGAACACACCGCGTCCCTTTCCTCACAGGGTACGGTGATGACTCCACCGCTTCCTAGCATCTTGAGGACATTGTAGCCATGGTGAGTCACTGCCATGAACTTGGCTAGGGCTGGGTACCCGAGGATGGCGTTGTATGGCAGGCGAATGTTGGCGACGTCGAAGTCGATGAGCTCGATGCGGTAGTTGTTGCGCTGCCCGAAGGTGACTGGCAGGAGAACTTGCCCCATCGGAACAGTGGAACCATCAGTGACTCCTGAGAAAGGCTTGGTCAGCTGGAGATGATCATACGACACTTGGAGATTGTCGAAAGTCTCGACGGACAGGACGTTGAGTCCTGCTCCGCCATCAACGAGGGTCCTGGTGACCTGCACACTGCTGATGACCGGGGAGCAAAGCATCGGGAGGACTCCGGCCATCGCCGCGCACTTGAGCTGATCCGCTGAGCTGAACGTGATGGCGCACACAGACCACCTAAGAGGGTGCATGGCCTCAAGCTTGGGGAGGACTGCATTCACCTCGCGAGCAAACTTCTTGAAGATGCGCTGTCATGCTGGGGCCTGGGTGCCACCCAAGATGCAAGCGATTGCGCGCAGCTCCTGGAAGCCCCCAGCCCCCTCGTCTTGATGTTGGTCTTCGTTCCTTCTTGGTGGCGGAGGTAGAGGAGGAAGGCCTGCGTTGCCGTGCAGCGATCCTCACGAGGTTGATCCCTCCAGCCTCCCTCGTGAGGCTGGTCCTGCCAACGATCCTCGCGAGGTCGGTCACGCCACCCTTGGTGAGGGCCACAGTCTTCCCATCGTCCTCCACCTCTTCCTCCTCCTCGGCCATAGCCCCTGTTGCTGTGCTCGGGGCGTCGACCGATACGCCCATCTCGCACAGCCCTGAGCTCTTGGCATTCGTTGGTGTTGTGGGTGTGGAGGTCGTGGTACACGCAGTATCGACTGCCCTTGGATGACTCAGGCTGATCCCTGCCTCGCTTGGTGTCTGGTTCCACTGCGATCATGGCAGCTCCCTTACGCTTCACGACCTTGGCCTTGGGCTTTTTCTCTTCTAGGTCGGCAGCCGTGAGCTCGAGGAGGGAGAGGCGTCCTTCCTCAGCCCTGCGCACTTGGTCGCCAAGTTGAACAGCTCTAGGGATGTGCACAAGTCTTCATGGATTGCCAGCTCCTCCTTCATCTTGATGTCGCGCACGCCATCAGAGAAGGCTGAGATAATGGCTTCCTCAGTCACCCTGGGGATCTTGAGGCAAGCGTTGTTGAAGCACTGGATGTATTTCTGCAGGGTTTCCCCTGGCTGTTGCTTGATGCGGCGCAGGTCGCTTATGGCCGGGGGCCGGTCGCAAGTGCCCTGGAAGTTGCCGATGAAGCGAGTGCGCATCTCGTCCCAGGAGGAGATCGTGCTGGGAGCCAGGTGCGGGCGCCGTCCTTGAGCGCCATGGGAAACCAGTTCGCCATGACCTTTTCGTCTCTGTTGGCAGCTTCGATGTCCAGCTCGTAGAGCTGTAGGAATTCCGCGGGGTCTGCCGTGCCATCGTAGCGAGGGGGCAGATCAGGCTTGAACTTGCCTGGCCATGTGACGCCGCGTAGCTCGGGGGTGAAGGCGCGGCAGCCTGCTGTGGCCACCGGCGCCCTTTGCTGGTGTTGGGCCTGCTCCTGGTGATTACCACGCGCCGCTGCTTGGAGCAGCGCGGGGTCTCGGCATGGAGGCGCAGGGACGCGATCTTGGCGCGTCGGTGCTGGGAGCGCGCGAGCACCTTCTTGGGGATGAGGGATCTCTTGGAAGCTCCCTTCTTGCCGCGCAGGCGCCGGACATGGAGGGTCTCGCCCTGGGGCTGCGCGCCTTGGAGCCAGGGCACCTTCTTGGGGGGGAGGTGGTGGAGGCGCCTCCTGATCCTCGCCCCCTGCACGGAATGGAGGGCGAGGCAGCGAGTAGGATGGCAAAGGAGAGCCTCCTGCGACGCTGACGAGCTCGGTGATGCGGGCGAGCCAGTCCTTGTAGAGGTCGTCGACGGGGCGGTAGTGCAGGAGCTCTCTTGCCAGGAGCAGCGCGGCGTGCGCGTCCGTGGGGGCGCGACGGGCGTGGGACGACGAACCGGCTGTAGTCAGCGACGGGGTTGCGGTGCGGCCCTCCCGCCGCACCGAATGATGCTGGGATGAGGCCCGCTGCTCGTTCCCCACCGGGCCGGTGGCGGCGTTGGCGGAAGGCGATGGGGAACGACGAGGGCGTCCACCGACGGGCGCCGTCTGGGCGACGCGGGTGGTGAGAGCAGCCCGGCACTCGACACGAGCCCGACGAGCGTCAGCCAAGGACACGACGGAAGATCACATGCGAACATCGGAAGAAAGATTCCAGTTCACCCCTACCTGGCGCGCCAAATGTCGGATTTCGGGTTCCCGCAAACCCTTAAGGTTCGAACTCTAGGGTGCGCAGGGAGATCTTTCCCCTACCGACTCGCACTTCTATGGCTCGCAAGAAATCTAGGCTGGAAAGAAGAACACTCAAGGGACACGAGGTTTATACTGGTTCAGGCCACCGACATGGTGTAATACCCTACTCCAGTGTGTGGTGTGGTGGATTGCCTCAGGGGCTGATGATGAACAATACAGGGGGAAGAACGGCCTCGCGAGAGGTGTTCTTGAGCTGGTGTGGTGTGTTCTACTCGGTCTGGATCTCCCTCTCTCTTTCTCTTCTCTCTTTTTCCCTCTTCTCCTCCTCTCTTTTTCTAGTGGTTAGTCCTATTTATAGAGGCCCTGGCCCTCTTCCCAAATAATGAGCGGGAAGGGCGCCAACAATTGGCCATTTTGAAGGGGAACATCTAGTACAAGTTATCCTGACCAAAGGTGGTCTTCAGCTGCCAAAAGCACTAGTGATGATGCCACCTTGGGCTCCATGGTGACCTCCGTCCTGCTGCTCTGCCTGCCTTGGTCTTGTTGCACCAGAATGGTAACCTTTGCCCGACGCCTTGGCCTATGCTTGCTCCCTTTGCACCAAAGGGGAAACAAGGACACTGCGCAAGCCGGCGCCCGCCAAGCGCCCGCCTAATCTCGATCGTTCTGGCTTGCGTCACGGGCTCCTCGCGAGGCACCCCTGCCTTGATCTCTCTGCCTCCTCGCGAGCCTGCCTGATGAGGCTGCTCCTGAGGAAGCCTCCTATTGTCCGCCCCGCAAGGCTTGGCCCCTTGCGAGGGTCTTGAGCTTGAGCTGATGAAGCTAGGCCGCACTGGGCCCCCACTCGGGCCACGCCGCAGGCCGCAGGCAGGCAAGTCTGGGGACCCCCATTCCCAGAACGCCGATAGCTACTGTAAGAAAACGCTATTGCTACCCTTTAGTTGTTATGTGGAAGTAGCCGATCACCATCTTGTTCTTCCTGATGCTTAGGAGGAAGAGGAGGAGGAGGTGGCTGCGGAGCCAGTGATTTTGACCCACATTGAAACAATGCTACGAAATGCTCGCACATTTTGAGAACTTAGAGATGCACAAGAAAAATGGTGGGCCTGCATGTTGGAACAATGCAATGTGGCTGTCACTGCAGGTTGGAAGCTATCGTATTCTCAACTATGGTCACCTTTCTTCAGGTGAAGACATCTCAGAGGATGGTCGTCAAATTATTCGATGCAATGTTGCCTGCTTTTCGCACTTCTTACCCAGCTGCTTCTGAGCTGCCACACACCTACAGTCAAATGAATAATTTCCTCCATGTGGTTTGTGGGTAATTGTGTTATGTTCTGGAAGTATTATGCCAACTGAAGTGAATGCCCAAAATGAAAATCATCAAGATGGAAAGATGGCTATGATGCGAAGAGGGTTCTGAGACATTTTCTAATTATACCAAGATTGCAAAGGTTGTGTTATGATGCTCAAACAAGAGAGGATGTACTATAGCATTCTAGGAACTAGCAGTACAAAGATCAAACTGTAATGCGCCATCCATCTCATGGTAGTGACTGGACAAGCTTTAGTCTGAAACACAAAGAGTTTGCTGTTGAGCCAAGAATAGACTTGGCTTAGCTACAGATGGATTCAACCCATTTGGCCACCAGAGCGCCACATATAGCATGTGGCCAGTGCTTGTTATCCCTTACAACATGCCACCAAATGTCTGCAACAAATAATCAAACTACATGATGGCCTTGCTCATCCCAGGTCTAAAAAGTCATAGAAAGTATTTGATTTATTTATGGAGCCCCTTGTGGAGGAATTTCAAAAGCTATGGAGAGGTATTCTCACTCGAGACCTATATAGTAGCACACCAGCTGATTTTTCCGCATGTCGTTGTAATTTGTTGCATCAACAATTATTCGACTTTGGGCACTATGTCAGGGCAATGGACACATGGTTACAATGCATTTGTTTGTTGTGACAAGAATCCGCTATCATACCCAATACTTAGCAAGATCTGTTACATTGGACACCGCCATTTCCTTCCCAAGGACAAGCCGTGTCCTAAAAAATACCGTAGACCTGTGTTCAATGCAGCTCATGAAAACTGTGATGCGCCAAAGAGGCTCACCAGCGATGAGTTGTAGGAGGAATTACAGAATGTCGGGCATATTGCACCAGGAAACCATCCTGACCATGGCAAGGCAGAAGAGAGATTATTGTTTACCCGTAGATCCACTTTGAGGGACTTGGAGTATTGGAAAGTTTTGGGTCGGCGGCATAATCTTGGTGTGATGCACATCTATGTGACAATATAATCGACACACTTCTTAATATTGAAGGCAAGTTGGAACATAGCTTAAAATCTAGGATTTATTTGATGCACCTGGGTATCAGATCCGATTTGCAAGTGAAATCCGATGGTGCATCCTGGGATATGGCACCACCTGTGTACATCTTGGACAAGAAAAAAAGAAATGAATTCCACAACGTCCTATCACATGTGATATTCCCACATGGATTTGCTTCCAAATACGAAAGGATAATCACTGCAGATGGAAACAAGGTACATGGGCTGAAATCTCATGGCTGCCACATCGTACTTCAAAGAGTTTTACCTATTCTACTTATAGGATTGGGCTACCCTACATTATAAAGAGCAGTTGCATAGTTGGGACAATTCTTCTGGGAACTCTAAAGTAGAAATTTCCGGATAGATCCTGTGAAGCATCTTAAAGATGAGATACCAACTATCCTATGTGACCTTGAGAAGATATATCCTCCAACCTTCTTTGATGTGATGGTGCATTTGGCTGTCCATCTAACTAATGAGGCACTACTTAGAGGTCTAGTATATTATGGCTGGATGTATCCTAATGAAAGGCAACTAAGCAGTTTAAAGGGCTATGTTAGGAATGGAGCTAGACCTGAGGGTTCCGTTGCAGAGGCCTACATTGCTACAGAAGCATTGACATTCTGCTCAAAATACACTGATACAGCTGATTCACTTAGCAAAAAGGTGGGTGAAAAAAATCCTAATCTCAATGTTTTTGAGTGTTCTGTTCGAGTAACAGGGATGAGTCTACAAGATGACAAACCTAAAGATTTGGAAAAAATGGTTTGGTATGTGTTGAATAACTGTCCTGAGATTTTACCTTCGTTGAGTAAATGCTAAGTACTGCAACATATACATTGTAATCTACTAAACTTGCAGCCCAGTGTCATATATTTTGATGTTTGACGTGATTACTATGTTCTGCAGCATCTACGAACATGAGTTTCTCACGCAAAATCCAAGAAACATTGACAAATACGTTAGGGAAGGATTTGCGAAATGGTTGAAGAACCGTGTAAGCTTTTGAATTGCACTGCCAGTTATTTTAATATATTGAGTACATAAGATGATCAACTTGTGTTTGTGAAATAGTTGCCCTCTTGTGTTTCAGAGATTATTGATAGAAGCAGGCATGGACAGATTTATGTGCTAGTGCATACAGAGAGAAATAGTCCATGCAGAACTGAAGAGAATGTTTTCTCCGATGTCAAGTTCGAGGAACTTCACCGAAGAATATCTGTGTTGCAGAGAAGAATGAGCTACATCTGTTGTAGACATGTGGGCGAAAAGATTGATGTGAAGGACTTGACCCCTCGAAAATTTATTGCTTTCATGAAGCAATTGTTTTGAAGATTTTGTCTGAAGAAAAGTGACTGCAACGAATGGAAGTCGAAGAGAAAGTGAAGACGTAGTTTCATTTCGTCATTCTTCTTTTATTTATTTGAGTCATAGGACCCCCATACTACTTCGAATGATTACGTGCCGGCAGTGGATGTTGTTCTTCGGTAGCAGGAGATATATTTCGAACTGAGGAGTTAGCATTACTTACTCCATAAGAAATGTTACTGTTGTGCTCAATTTCTGACCGTTGGACTCGTGTCATTCGTCCATTGGCTGCTCCACTTGTCCAAATTGGCCATTTCCCTTCAAGGAAGGCTACGGCTATAATTAGCCACCCGCTCTAACATTGTCTGTTGGCTGGTCTGGTTAAGCTTTTTGAGAAGATTGATTGAGTATCCCCTTGCTGAGTGATTTGAGTTTAAGATCCACCAAGAGAAAAATCAAGAGCCAAAACTTAGACAGTGGTTGAGCATGACAGTAGTTCTGAGTGAGAGTTCTTGTACCAATTACTCTTGAGAGTTGCGCACTCTGTAGAAGGATAGGTGTCTGATACGTCTCCAACATATCTATAATTTTTTATTGTTCCATGCTATTATATTATATGTTTTGGATGTTTTATATGCATTAATATGCTATTTTATATGATTTCTAGGACTAACCTATTAACCGAGAGCCCACTTTCAGTTCCTGTTTTCCCCCCTATTTTAGAGTTTCACAGAAAAGGAATACCAAATGGAGTCCAAACGGAATGAAACTTCCGCGATGATTTTTCTTAGACCAGAAGACATCCAGAGGACTTTCGAATACACGTCAGGGAAGCCACGAGGCACACACAAGGACGGAGGGCGCACCCAGGGGGCAATGCGTGCCCCCCACCCTTGTGGGCCCCTCGTGACTCCACCGACCTATTTCTTCTGCCTATATATATCAAATACCCCAAAACCTTCTAGGGGAGCCACGAAACCACTTTTCCACCGCCGCAACCTTCTGCACCCATGAGATCCCATCTAGGGGCCTTTTCTGGCGTCCTACCGGATGGGGATTCAATCACGGAGGGCTTCTACATCAACACCATTGCCTCTTTGATGAAACATGCGTAGTTTACCACAGACCTATGGGTCCATAGCTAGTAGCTAGATGGCTTCTTCTCTCTCTTTGATTCTCAATACCATGTTCTCCTCGATGTTCTTGGAGATCTATTCAATGTACTACTTTTTTGCGGTGTGTTTGCTGAGATTCAACGAATTGTGGATTTATGATCAACTTATCTATGAATATTATTTCAATCTCCTATGAATTCTTTTATGCATTATTTGATATCTATGCAATTCTCTTTGAACTATCGATTTAGTTTGGCCAACTAGATTGGTTTTTCTTGCAATGGGAGAAGAGCTTATCTTTGGGTTCAATCTTGCGGTGCTCGATCCTAGTGACAGAAGGGGAACCGACACGTATTGTATTGTTGTCATCAAGGATAACAAGATGGGGTTTTCATCATATTGCTTGAGTTTATCCCGTTAAATCATGTCATCTTACTTAATGTGTTACTCTATTCTTATGAACTCAACACTCTAAATGAAGGCTTGAGTCGGTTGATGTGTGGAGTAATAGCAGTAGACGCAGAATTGTTTCGGTCTACTTGATACGGACGTGATGCCTATATTCATGATCATTGCCTTATATATCATCATAACTTTGCGCTTTTCTATCAATTGCTTGGCAGTAATTTGTTCACCCACTGTAATATTTTCTATCTTGAGAGAAGCCTCTAGTGAAACCAATGGCCCCCTGGGTCTATTTTCCATCATATAATCTTCTACTTTCCAGCATATAAGTTTCCGATCTATATTTTTAGTTTCCTATTCACTTTCTTTGGATTGTTTTGCTTTCCGATCTATAAACCAAAAATACCAAAAAAATTACATTACCGTATATCCATCTATATCTGATGTCACTTTGCAAATAACCGTGAAGGGATTGACAACCCCTTTGTCGCATTGGGTGCAAGTTGGTGTTTGTTTGTGCAGGTATTCGGTGGCTTGTGCGTTGTCTCCTACTTGATTGATACCTTGGTTCTCAAAAGTTGAGGGAAATACTTACTCTACTTTTCTGCATCACCCTTTCCTCTTCAATGGAAAAACCAACGCAAGCTCAAGAGGTAGTAGGAAGAATTTTTGGCGCCGTTGCCGGGTAGATCTACGCCAAGCCGAGACATACCAAGTACCCATCATAAACTCTCACCGATCGCATTACATTATTTGCCATTCGCCTCTCATTTTCCTCTCCCCCACTTCTAAAACGTTTTTGGAAAAGATTTTCCTTTTCTTCGCCCCTCTTCCATTCATCTCTATCTTCATGGCTGACTCTAGAAGGGCTAAGGGTTTTCTCCCATGTTTTAGTACTTTGGATGACCCATCTGTCCTTTCTAAACTCATAAATAATGATGCTATGGAAAGACTGACCGGGTTAAGGAAGATTTCAATCTTGATGAAGGTGATCCTGGAATTTTTTTTATTTGCTTAATGAATCATTGAAAGATGCTTGGGATAGGTTGTTGAGGATTCGACCTAGCTATGTACCCCAATATCAGATTGAGATATACTTAAAAAGCTTTTATATTGGCCTACCGCCTTCTTTTAAGCAAGTGTTGGATTCTATATTTGAAAATGGATTTCTTGAAGGGGATGCCATCGACACTTATGAGAAGATGAAAACCATATTTGGGCACCCCAAGGAAAAGGGTGTTGAATCAGCCGCTATTATGTGTTTCTATGAAAATGAAATAATAAAAGAGATGAAAGCTAGTTTAGATGCAAATTTTCGTAATGTGCTTAATATTTATTTTACTATTAATGGCCATGTGCTTTTACAAAATAAAAATATAGGTTCTATGTATAAGAAATTTTCCCTTTGCTTCCCAAAAGAAGGAGATGATAATACTCAGATCTATTCGTGTTTTATGCCTAGCTAGGGGCGTTAAAAAATAGCGCTTATTGGGAGGCAACCGAATTTATTTTCTTTCTTTTTATGTCATGTTTTGCATTAAATAATTTATCTAGCCTCTGGTTAGAGGTGGTTTTTATGTTTTAATTATTGTTTGTGCCAGGTAAGACCATTGGGATAGCTTACGGTGATAGTTGATTTGATCTTGCTGAAAAACATAAACTTTTGCACTTGGGAGATTAGTATTCATTTTTACCAGAAGCGCGGTAAAATACTGATTCTTCTTTCCAAAGATTAATAAAAAAATTATTAGGTCGTCCTAATTTTTCAGGATTTTTGGAGTTACTAAATTATTCGAAATCTCCAAATTGCTTCAGACTTTTCTGTTTTTGACAGATTCTGTTTTCCGCGTGTTGTTTGCTTATTTTGATGCATCTATGGCTAGTATCGGGGGGTTTGAACCATGGAAAAAGTTGGAATACAATAGATATTAAACCAATATAAATAAAGCATGAGTTCAATAGTACCAAAAGTGGTGATTTATTTTCTTATACTAACAGAGCTTATGAGATTTTCTGTTGAGTTTTGTGTTCTGAAGTTTTCATGTTTTGGGTAAGGATTTGATGGACTATGGAATAAGGAGTGGCAAGAGCCTAAGCTTGGGGATATCCAAGGCACCCCAAGGTAATATTCAAGGACAACCAAGAGCCTAAGCTTGGGGAGCCCCGGAAGGCATCCCCTCTTTCGTCTTCGTCTGTCGGTAACTTTACTTGAGGCTATATTTTTATTCACCACATAATATGTGTTTTGGTTGGAGCGTCTTGTATGATTTGAGTCTTTGCGTTTTAGTTTGCCACAATCGTCCTTGCTGTACACACCTTTTGAGAGAGACACCATGAATCATGATTTATTAGAATACTCTATGTGCTTCACTTATATCTTTTGAGCTAGGAAAATTTGCTCTAGTGCTTCACTTATATCTTTTAGAGCACGGTGGTGGTTTTATTTTATAGAAATTGTTTAACTCTTGCACTTCACATGTATTATTTTGAGTCTTTAAAAACAGCATGGCAATTTTCTTTGGTTATAAAATTAGTCCTATTATGATAGGCATCCAAGAGGGATACAATAAAATTTTCATATAAAGTGCATTGAATACTATGAAAAGTTTGATTCCTTATGATTGTTTTGAGATATAAAGATGGTGATATTAGAGTAATGGTAGTGAGTAGTTGTGAGTTTGAGAAATACTTGTGTTAAAGTTTGTGAGTCCCGTAGCATGCACGTATGGTGAACTGTTATGTGATGAAGTCGGAACATGATTCATTTATTGATTGTCTTCCTTATGAGTGGCAGTCGGGGAAGAGCGATGGTCTTTTCCTACCAATTTATCCCCCTAGGAGCATGCGCGTAGTACTTTGTTTCGATGACTAATAGATTTTTGCAATAAGTATGTGAGTTCTTTATGACTAATGTTGAGTCCACAGATTATACGAACTTTCACATTTTCGCCATTGCTAGCCTCTCTTGTATCGTGTCACTTTCGCCGATAACATAAACCCACCATATACCTTCCTCAAAATAGCCACCATACCTACCTATTATGGCATCTCCATAGCCATTCCGAGATATATTGCCATGCAACTTTCCACCGTTCCGTTTATATGACATGCTCCATCATTCTCATATTGCTTTGCATGATCATGTAGTCGACATTGTATTTGTGGCAAAGCCACCGTCCATAATTCTTTCATACATGTCACTCTTGATCCATTGCACATCCCGGTACACCGACGGAGTCATTCATATAGAGTCATATTTTGTTCTAAGTATCGAGTAGTAATTCTTGTGTTGTAAGCAAAAAAAGTGCGATGATCTTGATTATTAGAGCATTGTCCCATGTGAGGAAAGGATGATGGAGACTATGATTCCCCCACAAGTTGGGATGATACTTCGAACGAAAAAGAAAAGAGGCCAAAAGAATGGGAGAAGGCCCAAATAAAAAATGAGAGAAAAGAGAGAAGGGGCAATGCTAATATCCTTTTACCACACTTGTGCTTCAAAGTTGCACCATGATATTCATGATAGAGAATCTCCTATGTTGTCACTTTCATATACTAGTGGGAATTTTCATTATAGAACTTGGCTTGTATATTCCAATGATGGGCTTCCTGAAATTTCCCTAGCTCTTCGTGGGAAAGCAAATTGGATCCACACCCACTTAGTTTTCTTTTTGAGTTTGCATAAACTTATAGCTCTAGTGCATCCATTGCATGGCAATCCGTACTCACTCACATTGATATCTATTAATGGGAATCTCCATAGCCTGTTGATACGCCTAGTTGATGTGAAACTATCTCCTTCTTTTTATCTTCTTCACAACCACCTTCTATTCCACCCATAGTGCTATGTCCATGGCTCAAGCTCATGTATTGCATGAAAGTTGAAATTTTTTGAGAACATCAAAAGTATGAAACAATTGCTTGGCTTGTCATCAGGGTTATGCATGATTTAAATATTTTGTGTGATGAGGATGGAGCATAGCCAGACTATATGATTTTGTAGGGATAAGCTTTCTTTAGCCATGTTATTTTCAGAAGACATAATTATTTTGTTAGTGCTTGAAATATTATTGTTTTATGACAATATGGAACTTTTGTTTTGAATCATATGGATCTAAACATTCTTGCCACAATAAAGGGAATTACATTGATGAATATGTTAGGTAGCATTCCACATAAAAAATTCTATTTTTATCATTTACCTACTCGAGGATGAGAAGGAATTAAGCTTGGGGATGCTTGAACGTCTACAACGTATCTATAATTTTTGATTGTTCCATGCTATTATATTATCTTTTTTGGATGTTTTATATGCATTAACATTCTATTTTATATGATTTTCGGGATTAACCTATTAACCGAGAGCCCAGTGCCAGTTCCTATTTTTTCCTTGTTTTAGAGTTTCGTAGAAAAGGAATACCAAACGGAGTGCAAGTGGAATGAAACTTTCGCGATGATTTTTCTTAGACCAGAAGACATCCAAAGGAGTTGAGGTACACATCAAGGAAGCCACGAGTCACCCACAAGGACGGAGGACACGCCCAGGGGGGTAGGGCGCTCCCCCCACCCTTGTGGGCCCCTCATGACTCCACCGACCAATTTTTTCTGCCTATATATTCTCAAATACCCCAAAGCCTTCCAGGGAAGCCACAAAACCACTTTTCCACCATCGCAACCTTCGGTACCCGTGAGATCCCATCTAGGGGCCTTTTCCGGTGTCTTGCCGGAGGGGGATTCGATCATAGAGGGCTTCATCATCAACAACATTGCCTCTTTGATGAAGCGTGGGTAGTTTACCACATACCTACGGGTCCATAGTTCGTAGCTAGATGGCTTCTTCTCTCTCTTTAATTCTCAATATTATGTTCTCCTCGATGTTCTTGGAGATCTATTTGATGTAATACTTTTTTGTGGTGTGTTTGTCGAGATCCGATGTATTATGGATTTATGATCAGCTTATCTATAAATATTTTTTGAATCCCCTCGGAATTATTTTATGCATGGTTTGATATCTTTGCAAGTCTCTTTGAACTATCTTTTTGGTTTGGCCAACTAAATTGGTTTTTCTTGCAATGGGAGAAGTGCTTAGCTATGGGTTTAATCTTGTGGTGCTCAATCCTAGTGACACGTATTGTATTGTTGCCATCGAGGATAACAAGATGGGGGTTTTCATCATATTGCTTGAGTTTATCCCGCTACATCATGTCATCTTACCTATTGCGCTACTCTGTTCTTATGAACTTAATACTCTAGATGCAGGCAGGAGTCGGCCGATGTATGGAGTAGTAGTAGTAGATGCAGAATCGTTTCGGTCTACTTGATATGGACGTGATGCCTATATTCATGATCATTGCCTTAGATATCGTCATAACTTTATGCTTTTCTATCAATTGCTCGACAGTAATTTGTTCACCCACCATAATATTTTCTATCTTGAGTGAATCCTCTACTGAAACCTATGGCCCCCGGTCTATTTTCCATCATATGATCTTCTACTTTCCAACATATAAGTTTCCGATCTATAATTTTAGTTTCCTATTTACTTTCTTTGCAATATTTTACTTTCCAATCTATAAACCAAAAATACCAAAAATATTACTTTACCATTTATCCATCTATATCAGATCTCACTTTGCAAATAACTGTGAAGGGATTGACAACCCCTTTGTCGCGTTGGGTGCAAGTTGGTGTTTGTTTGTGCATGTATTCGGTGGCTTGTGCGTTGTCTCCTACTGGATTCATACCTTGGTTCTCAAAAGCTGAGGGAAATACTTACTCTATTTTGTTGCATCACCCTTAACTCTTCAAGGGAAAAACTAACACAAGCTTAAGAGGTAACAGTGTCGGCTCGAGTTTTTGAAGAGTTGTTGTCTTCACCGAGCAAGATCTTCAGCAACCAAGAGTCATTGTGGTCGTGAAGAGGTCTATCGAAGGTTTGGAGATTGCCGACAAGTATCTACCATGAGTGAAATCACTTGGATTCTGATCAGCTCCAAGTTGAAGTAGAATAGGGCGAGGAGAGTTTACCTTCTGTGTTAAATCACAACCCCTCCAACCAGACGTAGTCCTTTGGCAGAAGGGCGAACTGGTCTACCAAATTCATCTGTCGCCATCGAGCACCACTGGTTCACTATACTTTACTGCACTTGATGCGGAGCATCCCATGATCTTCCCCATGGACCTACCTATGTCTCCCACGACACCAATTCGACCAATGAAGAGAGCTTGAGAAAAGGCTATCGAAACTAAGGTGAACTCTCTCCTCTCCGAACTATCATCTTCTACATATGAGACATGGCTACTACCTCAAGCGGAGACCCTATGTGTGATTAGGTACGTGGAGGAAAGCCACGGGACAACTACACCCAATGGACAGGATGGCAAGGACACCAAGTACCAGGACCAAGAGGAAGCGCTACCACATAGCTACAACCCTCGGACGACCGGCACCTGTTGGATGTCCGACGCCTGAAGGCACCAGCCGGCCAGCTGAGTCCCAGCCTGCGCAAGCTCCAGAAGCCGGACGACTGACCATGACCGGACGTCCGACACGTCCCAGCGCCCGGACGATCGAGCCCCACCGGACAACCGGCGCCACCATCACAGTACCAAAATGTCAGAAGTATGTAGACCACCGGACGACTGACGCACCAGACATCCGACCCCGACCGGATGTCCGACGCCACTTGATCAGAGCTGAAACGTCGAAGCAACACTCACTGGACGTCCGAGCTCCCGTGAGACACCGGACGACCGGTAGCTATCGGACATCTGACGCCTCTGTGTTCACAGCGTGTTGGGCCGAAGCCCATGAGCCCTTTCATGACCCTAGACTATATATACTCCACCTCCTCCCTCTTATTAGGGTTAGCAAAGGATGAGCTCATTGGAGAGATAGAGCTTTGCTCATCCACTTGATCCCTTCTCCGTCGGAGTTCACGACCTCTATGGAGAAGATCCCCCAAGTGGATTCAAGGCCCCTAACGGGGAAGCCTCCTCTAGACCTCCTCACAGATAAGAACTACCGCCTCTTGTATCATCCTTGTTGCATTTGGATCTTTTATCACTCTTTATGTTCGTGGATCTAGCACATGTGTGATTATTCTCCTTCATTTGAGTGTCTTTCTATTGTGTTTTCCCCTCGTGTTCTTTGTAGGATCCTCTCCATTTCATGAAAGATCAGCCCTAGGGTTTCCACCCTACATCATCTTGGTATCATGAGCCTTGGTTGATCACGAATTTGGAGCCCCTACCCTTGTTTTCTAGCCTTGTTTTGTTATGTTCATCCCCAGATTCGAAAATCCCCCACCAAAAATAGACCCAATTTTTTTGTGATTTGTTTGTATGATGAAGTTTTCTTGGATTTGATCTGTGGATTTCGTGTGTAGCAGGTAGATCTAGATTTTCCCCATCTTTTCTCCCTTCCAATCCACAAATTCACCCAATTTTGCCCAAGTTTTGACCCTCCACCACAAACCTTAGAAGTTCATCTCGTGCCCGAAATCGCCCAAGCACCGAATGTCTGACAATCTCCGGACGTCCGACAACCTCCGGTCATCCAACCACCACCGAACGTTCGAGAATGATGCTGACGTATTGGCATGTGGCCATGCCAGAATAATGCATGTACCTGGACACCAGGGGCTTATTACAAAGGGTACTGTTTAGACCCGGTTTGCACCATAAAAGACCGAATACCTTAGGGAGTGTTTGGCGTCGCGAGTTTGGCCTTATATGCATCAGGTCCGAATCATGTATTTGGTCAAATGTTGGGTTTGCCCGACTCCTGTGTTTTGCGGCCTTACGTTCTGCTCTATCGACTAAGGTGGCACCAGGAGAACTACTGCGATTGTGCCCTGGTAGAGAAAGTCGAAAACTGACTGTCATGATATAGCGTGAGACTGGTCAACCACTCGATGACCTATTGGAATCTTCGGGATTCCTCCGCATTAACGAAGGGCCGGTTCCCGGCCAGGCATGTACGCACCCCAAATCTGAATGAGTGCAGAGCCACGAGGGGCTATATAGTAGCCCCACTGTCAAACTCCTATGGCTAAGTGAAAGTGTTAAAGCATTATAGTCCGGTTGCCTAGTTCGCTGCGCTATCACCTCCTTAATAGGACCAAGACGTTGGATTAACTGTGAATATGCGTCTTCTGCAAACACCCCCACATTATATGCATGGGGTCTGAAGCCGACGACTGTAATCTTTCAGGTTATATACATATATACATAAACGGCCGCACAGGAGGCATCACAATACTTTCGGGAAAAAGTATAAATACAGCCTTGATAAATTCAATAAAATGTTGTTTTTACAATAGGAATACGTATCACTCAAACATAACATTCTTCGAGCACTGGGCCTCTATCGAACGAGCGCCCTCAAGAACTTCTTCAAAATAGTGCTCGGCAGCCACTCGGCCTATGGCCGAACCCTGCGCCGCGACAGTGGTGGCATCCATCTCTGCCCGGTATGTTTTGATACGGGCAAGGGCCGTCCACGAGCCTTCTATGCACGCCGACCTTTTCATCGCATTAATGCGTGGCACCGCACCAAGGAGTTGCTGCACCAAGCTAAAATAGTTGTTCGGCTTTGGCCATTCCGGCCACAGATGATCCACGACAGACCTCATGGTGAGTCTGGACAATCTATTGAGTTCGGCCCATTCGGCAAGCTGATCAGTCAATGGAAGCGGACGCTCTGGAGCATCAAATTACAACCAGAAAAGCTTGTCCACTTCACGATCTATTTGATCTCGGAAGTATTCGGCCGCATCGACAACGCTCGCTGCTAAGTCCAGATATGCGTCGGCCGAACTCCACAGCCGATCCAGAGGGGCATACCGCGGATCACCGAACTTCCTCCGCAGCATAAAGGGCTTCCCAGCGACAATGTCCCCGGCTTCGCATAGTTCCTCCTTCGCTCTCATTGCAGAGCGGGTGTCTTTGGTCGCCATTGTGGCCATTTCAAGGTCCGTAGCCTTCGCCCGGTTTTCTTCTTCAAGAAACTGGCAGTGGTCGGTAGTGTCTTTTAACTTCACAGCCATTTTGGCCATTTTCTCTTTGCTCTTGCTATGAGCGGCCTTCTTGGCTCTCAACTCTTCGGCCGCCTTCAAAGCGGCCGCATTACTACTCCTTGCTTGTTCCTTGGCTCGGGTAAGCTCCGCCCGCAGGGCCTCCATGGTGGCAGCTCCATTTGCAGTCACAACATATTAAAGATACTGGCACCATGCTGCTCTTACTATGTGACATCCATTATAAATATCACCTACCCTGTGCCTCGTCAAGCCGCTTGTTAACAAGCTCGATGTCGGCATCCGCCGCATCCAGTCACCACTTTAGTTCGGCAACCCCATCAGTCCGGCTAGCCACCGGAGCTTCAGACACCTGCACATAAAGGCGGTTGGGTTATTACCTGGGACTATGATCCTCTGTTCGCCGCCGTTCTCGACGACAACCAAAGTCTCAGGGACTACTATCTACACAGGGCACACCTAAAATGTGCGGTACCATCACAAATGTATATCATTTCACGTACCTCAAATCCCATCAGAAGACTCATAAAGGCTTCATGCAACCCATTTTTGGCGGAGAAATCCTTTCAATCACCATACACATTAATGTATGGTGCTCTTCTGAAATAGTCGCTCGCTCTTGCAGACCCTTCGGTACGTCCGACCGCATACCAGATGGTGCTAGACTCTTTTGATTGTTCTCTTCAAGAGCTGGATACCGAGGGCTTAGGGTGACCATGGGATTACCTTCTGGCCTTGCCGGATCCGGAGAAACACTCTGTGATGACACTTCAAGGTCGCCCGCTTCTTGAGCCGAGGAGTCCGGGTGAGGCGTTTCACTCTCCATCATCTCTGGAAGAAGATCCCCCGAAGACGAGCTCTGCTGAGAAGGGCTCAGATCCGAACTGCAAGATAAATGCTTCGTTTATCTTCCTCAGAAGTAAGGTAGTATATCTTCACTATTAAGTACTTTTTGATTACTTACAGCTTGTTAGAGGGCTGATCCCTACATGGACTTTGAGCGGCAAGAGCACCATTCGAGGCGGGACCCTCTGGTGGAGTTTTCTTCTCCCGTTTGGAAACCTCGGTTTCCGGGTCATCAGAGGTAGTCCTCTTCCTCCCCCGGGGCGAGGGAATGTCAGATTCCTTCCCTTGGTTATCCTCCCTCACGGAGGCTCTCGTTCCCTCGGTTGGAATAGGTAGCGGTGGAGGCCTGCTTTCGCCTCTTTACTTCCCCATTCATCTTCCTTTGAGGGCATCGGGCAAGGTGCTGGCTCGAGCATCTTTTCCAGCACCAGATTGTCCAAGCCTTCGGGAAGGGGGGCCGAACACCGGATCAACTTTGCTTTTGTTATCCAGTCCTGGTCAAAAAGCGATTCCTCAGAATGACGTCGTGATAAATGAAAGACAGTGTGTTCGACTAGAGGATTACGTACTTGGGCCACGGTGCGGTTGCTGCTTAGGCGCACATCCTCGGAGGTGTCCGGACACTCTATTTGGGATCCGAAGAACGACTTGACATCTCCTCGTGCGTCAGGCCAAGGAAATTCTGAATAGTGCGCGGTCCTTCTGGGTTGAATTCCCACAAGCGAAGGGGCCGGCGTTTGCAAGGCTGGACTCGACGAACCAGCATGACTTGCCCTACCATAACCAAACTAAAATCTCCCTCGAAGAGATCTCAGATGCGGCTCTGCAGTATGGGCACGTCCTTGGCTGGACCCCAGCTCAGCCCCTGCTGATCCATGACATCAGTTGTGGTGGAGGGCCTGAGCGAAAGGTGGGGCAAGCTACCCACTTGGCACTTCTGGGAGCGGTGACGTAGAACCACTCCCGTTGCCATAATCCGAACACCTCTGGAAAGGAACCCTTTGGCCACGGAGCTCCAACGATCTTGCTTATTAATGCCCCTCTGCACGCTGCATGCTGCCCCTCAACCGTCTTCGGCTTCACACCAAAGGTCTTGAGCCACAGGCCGAAGTGAGGGGTAATGCGGAGGAAGGCCTCACAAACGACAATAAATGCCGAAATGTGGAGAAAGGAATCCGGGGCTAGATCGTGGAAATCAAGCCCGTAATAGAACATCAAACCCCTAATGAAGGGATCTAGAGTGAGGCCTAGTCCTCGAAGGAAGTGGGAGATGAACACGACGTCTTCATTGGGATCAGGAGTAGGGACGGCCTGCCCTCGGGCAGGCAGCCGATGCGAAACTTTGGCGGTCAGGTATCTTGCCTCCCTCAACTTCTTGATATCCTCTTCCGTGACGGAGGAAGGCATCCACCGGCCCTGGAGGCTGGATCCAGACATGATTGGAGATCCGGAGCACCTGACCTGGGCTTTGGGTGTTAGAACTCGAGGCGGGGGAAGGATTCGATTGAGCACGGGATGGAAAAAGTAAAAGCCTTGTCCCTTTATAAAGAGGGTGAATATCAAGCGTCCTCCTCGTAGCCGTTTGGGAATCGCCTAAAATCTAGGACTCCTAGGCGCGGTTGGGTTACCCACGACCGTATTGATGAGAATCATATAATAAGGGGACATGATCTCTGCTTTGACAAGACGTGTCAAGAAACTGCCTCGCGTTATGTGCGGGGCTAGTTAAAGAAAAATGGTTCGAATAATCGCCGAGCCATGGCATGATGTCATTTTGCCAAAATGTGTCAGCAGATTAGATTTGTGGAAATATTATTCTCTCTCGGTGGTATGTGGAACTTATTTTGCAGGGTCGGACACTATCCGTTTATTCGAACTCTTCTGTGGTGTATCCGAAGGAGGAACCCGCCTTGCAATGCCGAAGACAACACTGCGCGATGGACCCATCGTCATTGAAGCCTGGTTCAGGGGCTACTGAGGGAGTCCTGGATTTGGGGGTCTCCGGACAGCCGGACTATATCCTTTGACCGGACTGTTGGACTATGAAGATATAAGATTTAAGACTTCGTCTCGTGTTCGGATGGGACTCTACTTGGCGTGGAAGGCAAGCTAGGCAGTACGGATATGGATATCTTCTCCTTTGTAACCGACCTTGTGTAACCCTAACCCCTTCCAGTGTCTATATAAACCAGAGGGTTTTAGTCCGTAGGACAACATACAATCATACCATAGGCTAGCTTATAGGGTTTAGCCTCTCCGATCTCATGGTAGATCAACTCTTGTAATACCCATATCATTAAGAATAAATCAAGCAGGACGTAGGATTTTACCTCCATCAAGAGGGCCCGAACCTGGGTAAAACATCGTGTCCCCTGCCTCATGTTACCATCCGCCTTAGAAGCACAGTTCGGGACCCCCTACCCGAGATCCGCCGGTTTTGACACCGAAAGTTCCGCTACGATTGACGTATGCTTTCCGATGTGGATCACACACACTCATTTAGTTGAACCGTGTGATCAATTGCCAGGTTAAAACAAAAAAATCCCATTTTGAATCGGCATGCAAAAACGAAATTTGCCAAAATATTCAATTGAACAAACAAACAAAAATATCACATTTTGAATTGTCACGCAAAAAGCAAATTCACCAAAGTATTCAATTGAACAAATAAACAGAAATATCTCATTTTGAATCGGCACTCAAAAAGCAAATTCGGCACAATATTAAATTCAAAAGATAGTGTCCATAGGAAGAACATTCATCAGATTTCGTGATAATTGCAATTTATCATATGGTAGCTAAATTCCAATGATTTGTGCACACATATATGCATTACATAATTAATCACAATGTACGAAATACGAAGACCTCATCATATGGAAAACAATGGATCCATGCGTATATGTTTAGCGGCTAACTCTTACTCAATGTTTCAGAAGAAGGCATGTTGAAATCTTCATTATCACTAGTGGGATTGGTGCAGTGATCCAGGAAGAAGTCGCTGATAAATCTCCGAATCATCAGCAATTCACCAGCCGGGAGCAGTTTAGGGGTCCTCGACTTTAACATGAGCTGCAGTATTTTTATGATCAAAATGTTCCATATGAGTGGAGTAGAAGATATTAATTAAGTGGGACGAAGGGGAAGCGGCGGAAGCGCACTAGAGGGGTCATGCGCATGGGCTCTGCAAAGCCCGTGTGCACGGGTGGACGTGTGCACGGGGTCCCGATGGCCCGTGTGCACGGGGTGCTCTGCGAGCGAACGAACTGCTTCGGATCCGTGGGTAATCTCGAATCTGAGATCAAAATCGAACGATGGAAGGTAGAGGAAGGTGGAGGAAAGCTAGATCCACTTGAAACCAAGCAAATCCATGGATCAAATCCAATAAAACCTCATCAAACCAACAAATCACAAAAAAAATTGGGGCTATTTTTGGTGGGGAATTTTCGAAATTGGGACAAAATCAACAAAACTAGGCTAGAAAACAAAGAGGGGGCTCCAATTTCGTGATCAACCTTGCTCATGATACCAAGATGTTGTAGGGTGAATCCCAAATTGGGGATCTTTCATGAATTGGAGGGGGGATCCCCAAGAACAAGAAGAACACAAGAGAGAAAACAAGAGGAAACACTCAATTGAGTAGATCCAATCACACATATGCTAGATCCAAGAACATACAAGAGGTCACAATGATTCAGGAACAGCAAAGGAAAGATACAAGATACTAGTTCATCCCAATCCTATGAGGAGAGAGGTCTTGATGATCCTATGATGGGCATCCTTCCAACATGTGGGGTCTTGATATCCACAAGTGGATCTTCTCCCTTAGGAGGTCATGATCTCCTAGAGGAGTGGGTACAAGGAGAAAAGCTCACATAATCATCTCATATACTTTCCTATCCATAACAAATGGTCTAGGTGCGGTATATATAGGTGGCTAGAGGTGAGGGACGAGGTGGATGAAGAGGAGGCCCAAACAGCAATCACAACCGTCCATTCTGTAGGGCCCGTGCGCACGGGGTAAGTTGGGCCCGTGCGCACGGGGGTCCCGTGGGCACGGTACAAACCCATGCGCATGGGGTGCTACAGTGCCAGCTTCCTGTGTAGTCCGCGTGCACGGGGTCGCCTGGGAGGTGCAGAGTTGATCTTGTTGCACTCCTTCTTCCTCCTTGTGGCCTTGGGGTCCTTCTCCTTGGCCTCCGGGATGCTCCCCAACTACTTGGTGGTGGTCGTCCTCGTACCTAGTGATGCACAATGATCCATGGTGAGGTAGCAACCAAGTCCTATGGATATTCATGTAAATCTTGAAGAGGAGCGAGTTCACCTTAAGTCCGGTAGGTCCACTTGGGGCTTGAGGTGCAATGAAGGTACACATGGTGATGTCCATAGGATGCTCCGCATCATCCTGCCCCCATTGGGAAAGATCTGACCTCGGATCATAAACCATATCACCATGGGAAAGAGATGATGTCGTTGTGTATAAGTTGGTGATCACCAAGCATTTGTCCTCTTGTAGCTTGAAATGGGCACTCTCCAATGTCGCACCCTCTTGAAATTCCTTCAAAAGGAGCAAAGACAACAAGCACATGGAAAAGCAAATGTGGTTGGCATTAGAGCAAAACCAAGCATTCGAGAGGTGATTCACCCAACAAGTGTTGTCATCACGCATAGCATATGGCGAACAAAGGATTGTGACATGGCATGAAAGCACATAAATTGAGTGGAATCAAGGACATCATGGAAACAAGCATGTAAATGTGAGGTAGCGATGCAAATATGTGTGTCAAGAGAATAATCATCTACCTCAAACTCATAGAAAGCATGCATAAGGCGCTCAACAAATGGTCTATGGTATGCATATGAAGCATTCACAACACCAAAAATAATGAGATGTCTAAACACATGGGGCAAGTGCAAGACAATCCAAGCATAATGTGCGCGGAGTGTAGTGAATATAGAGTGGCACTCAACACAATAGAAAGATCAATTGTTCATCATGTGCGAGGCAATCATAGTGACCAAGTAGTGCAAGCTAGTAGTGCGAATATGCAACATACTAGAAGGAATCATGGCAAGCATGTCATGTGTACAAATAGTGGGCATGAATAATTCACATGACATAGCACAAGCATGATAGCAAGATATGAGGAGGGTATCATCATTGTATTGGCAAGAAGTCCTAGGTAAATAGCAATGGAACATCATGAATCTCCCAACACAAGACTCAACAATAGCATGAGGCACATGATAAACATGGCAATAGAAACAAGGATCAATCATGGGTAGATGCAAGCAAGGGTCACGATTGCATGGCAAAATCATGTAAAGAGGCATAGCATGCAAAGTGAACAAGATACAATGGTCATAAAGTAACAAGTGATATATAGCCCATAGCCTTGTGAGAGCCAAGTAGAAGAGATGCGCGTAGTCGTTGCGCGAAGAGAATGGTAGGAAGGACAATCCACGGGATCCCAAATCGTCGTTGCTCTCAAGAGCTTGTTTCATAAACTCTTGAGATTGAGAGGTTGACGAGTATACATGAGTACCTACACACAACAAAAACAAAGGGAAAATTGTGTGTGCGTGATAGATGTACACATCATCCATCATGATGCACACGTGCTTCTGTTGGTTAGCACAACATATCCAATGCTCAAATAAATGAGTTGCATGATATAGAAACATGTCATACATCATGAGAGGTTTGTTGTTATGTATAGCATAATGGAGACTCAAAGGATGTAATGCATCCTTCGCAATATCTAGAGCATTGTGAGGAATGGTATGCATGTGGTGCACACAAGTGATGTAATCATGTGAAACACAATAATTTTCATGGCATGGCATATGAGATGAATTGCACAAATTTTGCAAAGGAAGCATAGCAATATCATCGCAAGAGAAACAAAAGCCAATGACCATCATCTCGTCATCTATGCCATATGTGCAAATAGGATTTATTTTAATTGGGCAAGCATAGTTACCATGTTGAGATTGAAATGATGCAATATGGGATATCTAACTCATAGCATATGACAAGTTCAAAGGATTATCAAACATGACCAAAAGAATTTTCACATGGTATCCTATGGAGCATAGCATCACAAGTAGGCAATTCAACATGCTCATCATCATATTCATCATAAATGGGTGGCATATCGAAACAAGACATAGTATGTGATGAATCCATAGGGTCATCATCATCATGCAAGCAATAATTTGCAAGATAGTCCACTAGTGGGACAAGAGAAGCACCATTACCTATGTTACCTTTGGAGCTCCGCTCATCTGGTGTAGGTGAGGTATCGAAGACCGAGTCGTGGTCATCTTCATCATGATGGAACCATGTGGGGGGTGCATCGTATTCCACCATGGTCATCTTCTCCATAGGAAGGATGAAGTCGTCGAGGATCGGCGCATCATCATAAATGGGACCTAGCACCAAATGAGAAGACAGAATAGAGGTAGACGTCAAGTCGTTAGAGTTGAAGTGGCCTCACATGACCTATCAACTATCTCACTCTCTCTCTATGTGGTGGTTCACTCACTCCCTCAAGGTAGGTGCACTCAAACTCACATATGGTGGAGTCACTCATCTCACTCAAGTGATGGGGGTTGTGGCTCTCCTCACATGGGAGTTGTGGCAACTCGTCATATATGGGGCTAGTGGTGAAGTCACTCTCACTCTCAATATGGTGGCACAAGTCACTCAAGTCATCATTTGTCGCCGTGGTTGAAGGGAAAACCCCATGCTCAACAATCTCCATTGAGGGGCTTCCGAAAAAGGAAGTGTCACCCTCGCTCGTAGGTGATCGCCTTGGACGTGATGATGCCGAAGTAGGCGTACTTGTGGGAAGTAGGAGAAGATGCCATACGTCCAAAGGCGAAGATACCTTGACGTCACTTGGAGAAGATGCCAAAGTTGTTGTCGAAGCCGCGGCCTTGGGGTCGATGGTGCTGTTCTGTAGAGCCCGTGCGCACAGGGGTGCAGGAGGCCATGGGCACGGGGTCCCGTGTGCACGGGGTCCCGTGTGCACGGGGGTCCAAGGCCCGTGTGTACGGGGGTGGTAGAGAATCCAACTCTTGTCCCGAAAGTCGCTCTTCATGGTCTTGGCGGTCGCCTTGAAGATGATGACGGTACCGCGTGGTACATGCATCGCATGGCCGTAACGAAGACTTGCGACTTGAGCGTCTCTGCCGTGAAGATGACGAAGAGGAAGAAGACTTGTAGTTGGCCCACACGTGTCAGATGCAATCCAATTGTGCGTCCAACTTGGTGTCGGTGTAGTCCCTTGTCTGTGCTTCACGTTGGTGAATGTAGCCGGTGAGTCGCTCAATGCTTCGCATTGCTCGTTGTAGTCCGAAGATGGGCGTTTTGGTGATGTAGTTGTTCGCGTCGTCGTTGTCGTGGAAGACCGGAGATGAAATGCCTTGCCTATCCATCACAAGACTCGAGAAAATGTGAGTGGAAGAAAGGAAAGAACTAGACCAATGTACCTTATCCAATGTTGAAGATGGATCAATGATCACTCAATAATGTAATAAGGAAATAGCACAATTGGTACCGGATCTTGTCAATTCTCACACCTACACAAGTAAGGCTTATGGTGGGGCTCGGTGAGGATAGTGGCACAAAAATTTGATGCAAAAATGTTAGCAAGAGTCAATAATGTTGGAAAAGATTCGCAAATTCGCAAGTGAAACAAGTAGACCAATAGCAATATGTGGCACACGGAAACACACACACGTATAGATAAATGGGGTCGTGCAACCAAGGAATGAGCACAAAATGTGGAATCCACAGAAAACGCTCGTGTTGCACAACTCAAGAGAGACGCTAGCACGTTTTCTCAATAGGCGGATACGACCCTTGTGCACAACCTACAAGAAGCAAAATGTATGAGCTTTCTATCCCAAGTATGCTATGTGTATGATGTTCCGGTGTTTCGCATACGATGATCCAAGATGATCAATATGGTAGTATGGTATGCAATGTGGTGATGCTATGGCTCTTTCTTACAAGCTTCTTTGCTTTCTTTTTGTTTAAAAGCTTATCCTATTATTTTTTTGATAAGGCCACTATGCGAAATGCACAAACCAAGATAGTGATTTTGTATATGCGAGAACAATCTTGTGACACAAGAGATGATATGATGCCAAGATGAAACCAATATGATATGGTATGTATGCAATAGAAGGTACGGATCACTAATGTGCACAAGTAACATTGCCGGCAATACTCAAATGGCTAGTCTCGATAGGCAAGTGATGCAAAATGGGCTAAGGGGTTAACAATGTAATGGCAAGAATGTACAATGATGGGATAGCACAATACCAAGATGGTATAGAGGTTACCATTCTTGCTTACGGTTAGGTTGTCAAAATGGTGAAGTGCTCGATGTCGATTACGACCTCGTGGCGATGATGATTGGTGGTGGTGTTGATGTAGATACCAAGATGATGTAGACCCATCCCTAAGTACCCGAAACACCTTAGGAAATGGTAAAAACCGCAAACTCAAAATCTCATATGGAAAATGTCAAATGGTGGAAGCAGAGATGGCAATGCGGAAGTGCTGGTGGTGGTTGACGAAGAAGCAACCATCCCTAAGCAGCCGAAACACCTTAGGAGACTCAAGTCACCACTCAAACAACCACAAAAGCTATAAGGAGCAAAAAGGGTTAGGTTGTGGAAGGCTATGGTGGTTTTGCAGATGATATGGTGGAGGGCCTAGGCAAAGATGCCAAAATGTAAAAAAATTGATGGAGTCAAATGGTGATGGAACCTATCTAGGTGGACGAGGGATGTCAATCGCTACTCAATGAGCTAAAGAATGTGAAAATCGGACTCCGGATGTGGAAGTTATGGCCGAAACAGTGAAGTGCACGCGACTGCTGTAGGGGGGTCGTGCGCACGGGGTCTAGGGCCCGTGGGCACGGGGTCCCGTGCACACGGTACACACACCGAGGGCATGGGGTCACCTGGGACACGCGGGTTTGGCAGATTTCTTCTTGATCTGTGATCCAAATGGATGGATTTCGTTGCTAGGGTTTAGCTGGGGTATGGGGGTGGTATGGGAGGGTGCGGGACGAAGGGGCAACGGCGGAAGCGCATTGGAGGGGCCGTGCGCACGGGATCTGCGAAGCCGGTGTGCACGGGGTCCCGGTGGCCCGTGTGTATGGGGTGCTCTGCGAGCGGACGAACTGCTCCGGATCCGTGGGTAATCTTGAATCTGAGGTCAAAATCAAAGGATGGAAGGTAGGGGAAGGTGGATGAAAGCTAGATCCACTTGAAACCAAGAAAATCCAAGGATCAAATCCAATAAAACCTCATCATACCAACAAATCACAAAAAAATTGGGGCTATTTTTGGTGAGGAATTTTCGAAATTGGGACAAAATCAACAAAACTAGGCTAGAAAAGAAAGAGGGGGGGGGGGCTCCAATTTCGTGATAAACCTTGCTCATGATACCAAGATGTTGTAGGGTGAATCCCAAATTGGGGATCTTTCATGAATTGGAGGGGGAATCCCCAAGAACAAGAAGAACACAAGAGAGAAAACAAGAGGAAACACTCAATTTACTAGATCCAATCACACATATGCTAGATCGAAGAACATACAAGAGGTCACAATGATTCAGGAACAACAAAGGAAAGATACAAGATACTAGTTCATCCCAATCCTATGAGGAGAGAGGTCTTGATGATCCTATGATGGGCATCCTTCCCACATGTGGGGTCTTGATATCCACAGGTGGATCTTCTCCCTTAGGAGGTCATGATCTCCTAGAGGAGTGGGTACAAGGAGCAAAGCTCACATAATCATCTCATATACTTTGCTATCCCTAACAAATGGTCTAGGTACGGTATATATAGGTGGCTGGAGGTGAGGGACGAGGTGGATGAAGAGGAGGCCCAAATAGCAATCACAACCGTCCATCATGTAGAGCCCGTGCGCACGGGGGAAGTTGGGCCCGTGCGCACAGGGGTCCCGTGGGCATGGTACAAACCCGTGCGCATGGGGTGCTACAGCACCAACTTCCTATGTAGTCCGCGTGCACGGGGTCGCCTGGGAGGTGCAGAGTTGATCTTGTTGCACTCCGTCCTTGTTGTGGCCTTGGGGTCCTTCTCCTTGGCCTCCGGGATGCTCCCCAACTGCTTGGTGGTGGTCGTCGTCATACCTAGTGACGCACAATGATCCATGGTGAGGTAGCAACCAAGTCCTATGGATATTCATGGAAATCTTGAAGAGGAGCGAGTTCACCTTAAGTCCGGTAGGTCCACTTGGGGCTTGAGGTGCAATGATCCATAGGATGCTCTGCGTCACGTTGGTTTGCTGAGTAGGAAGTGCTGACGCATTGGTATGTTGATCATGCGACTGCGGACCGATGGACTGATGAGCAGTCGGTTCTGGACCTACAGACTGCCTAGCAGGCAGTTTCAAAGCATCATACTGCTTAGCAGTCCGTTTCACTAGGTTGGTCTGTTGAGCATGTGCTGCAGCTAGGTCTCCCCCTACTCCTTCAACGGCTGGCATCTAAACCAGTGGTGCTTCTTCAGCAGTTGTAGGCCTTGCCATTGGCTGCTTTGGGATGGAGGATGATATGGCCTGAGCTCTTGGCGGGCTTTAGGGATCTCATCGATGAACTCTATTTCCTTTCGTGGCCACTGGATGTGATGTAACAGTGTTTCTCCCAAGGTCCTTTGCTCATCGAAGTCTCCTAGGACTTTCTTCAGGGCAAATTCATTGAATCCAGGCTTTACTTCAGTCAGGTAGCACTTCACACAGCCCGGATTCAATGGTGCACATTTTAATGTACCTTCATAATGTGTAAGTACGCCCTTCAGTCTATCTTTCGTTCCAGATAGATCAGATATGACATCATCACGAGCAGCTGCAGTTTCAGTGTCACCGGTGTCAGTGTTGCACAACTACTCTTGTGCAGTATTGTCACACAATAAGCAGCAACCTCCATGCCCTCCTCCCCTCTCATCTGCTGGCTATCTGTCGGTGTTAGAGTCTTCTGCATCATCATTGACTCCTCAACATCCTTTTGAATTGCCGGATAAATCTCCTTCCTCAACCTTTCATACAGTGCATTCTTCTTCATCTCACTCCTCTCTCTTTTCAAGGTGAGCCTCTCTTCTTCGCTGAGTGTGAAAGCCCTCTTGTGCAGGACATTAACACCTATACCCCATGCACGGCCAGGGGGCTCTTTTGTTTCTAGAGCAACGAAAAGAATGCCACATGGCCCCGAGATCCTGTAGAACCTTCCAGGGATCTTGGAAGCCTCTAACATAACTTGATACAGTTCGGCGTCATGTGAGTTTTCAAAGTAATAAGTTCCATCATCATGCCTCTTTGCACGTGCCCGCAAGTATTCTTTGGCATGTTCGCCCCTGATTGCATTAAAGGCTGGATTCCCACCCGCCGCTACTGCTTCTTTGTCCTCTTGTTCCCATATCAGTTTAATGCTGTAGTATCCTGCCACACCCATACGGTGGGGCTGTATGTTCTTCTTCTGAAGTTCCGATTGCTTGAAACTCTTCTCAACAAACTCTTTAGTTGCCTTGATCCTTTTGAATTCTACCAAGTCTGGCTTTGTAATTTGGGGGTATGCGGGCATTGGGTCCTTGCCTTCACTCATGTACTTCTTGTACAGCACATGCTTCCTGTTTCTCCAAGCATCCCGAGCCTTCTTCAGTGCAGCGTGTTCCACATGCATTCTCCACTGCCCTGGAACATTGAAGTGATCCATGATCTCTCGGACTATCCTTCGCCGTGTGTCTGTGTCAGCCTTCCGAAACCCCAGTAGATTAATGTTGAGCCTTGCACTGCGAACAAATCCACACACACTCTTGAACCTCGTGGAGCTTTATCTGGTTTAGTTGGAGCCCAAGACTTTAAATCAATCTCGGTTACTTCATATACACCTTTAGACTGGTGTGTGGGCTTCCTTGAAGCATTCCTCCGTGTCCTAGCCGGAAGGGTAATTGCTGCAGCTCTATCTCGTTCAAGATTACTTGATCCCTCCCAATCCGCTGAAGACCTAGGGCTGTCCCAATTAGATGAAGATACATCACCTGAAGCATGAGTGTTGTCGCTGCTACTCGGCATCTATAGAGAACACATGCGAAACTCAGGAAAGGAGGATAAGCATAAAACTAACAGCTTGGTATCAACCTTTCTAAACATGGCATGCAATAATTTAGAGAATGGATGACTAATCTATTAAGTTTGTGTGACTCGGGCGCCCGCGATCTATAAATATATAGTAAGGAAGGTAGATAATGAACATATATACGCTATCCGTTATTTTATAGCCAATTTCGGAACATACGGAACGAAATTGGAAGAGGATTGCAAGGAAATATGCCTCAGCAGGATGGAGAGCAGTAACTAACAGGATCTTAATGCAAACCGAGATGGATCAGAGGAGAGGCGAGGGTTACTACATCGATATGCTCGAGGGTGGATGGCGAGAAAATGAAGATGGCGAGGCACAGGCCGCCGCATGTTGGGAAAGGTAGTGGAGGTAGGCTTGACGCTGCCGGGGTGAGCATGGCGGTGGCGGAGAGGGTTCTGTTGTGGATATGGGGGAGGGGTTGCTGGCGATGGAGATTGAGTGGACTAGTTGAGTGAAACGCAGGTGGATGGTGGGGGGTGTTCGCGGCCTAGGTGAAAAGGGTGAAAAATATCCCAGTCGCCGCGTGCGGAAAGGCCTATGCAAACGGTTGCCTCTGAGCGCTCGTGTGCGCAAACAGAATAATTTCGTTTGAAATGAATACGTACTAATTTTGAAATGAAGACGTGAGTTAATCGTTTCGCCTCTAAATTTTTCCCACGTAAAGCAATCACAATTATACCATGGGTTTGATTTGCTAGCTCATTTCAGGTCTCGTGTGCTATATGTAAGACATTTCTGGCATTTACTATGCATTTTGGCATATAAATCAATTCCTAGCCGGACTGCATTTCCTGTCGAAAGGGATGAGGATTGTCGTTCGATCTGGAAGCATCAAACGGCGCAAATGTACAATCCATGGGGTTTGGGGTCTGGCCAATCGGAATGCATGACAAAGATTGTGGGCGTAGCAAGGGGGGCATCTGCCACGGTTTAGTAGGCACACGGCTTTCGTGAGTGAACCGTGTGCTATTTGAAAACAATTTTTTGGGAGGGGCTATTTGAAAACATTTCGATCCGTGGGGTCTGGGTTCTAGCCAATCAGAATGCATGACTCACATCGCGCGCGTGGCAGAGGGGGGCATCGGCCATGGTTTAGTGGACACAAGGCTTTCGAGAGTGAACCATGTGCTATTTGAAAACATTTACATTACCTAACATCATATTTTTATTCGAATGAAAACATGAGTTCATCATTTCACCTCCAATTTTTTTACACGGTAAGAAATCATGATTGTACCCTATGGTTTGATTTTCTGGTACATTTTACTAGGCAGCAGGCCTCGCTAGCAATCTCAAACTTTGAATATGGAAAAATATATCTCGTTTGTATGTATATATATAGTCGCAACTACACGTGCATTTTAGCTAGATCATTTGTGTGTCGCTTTGCGAGTTTTCATTCATTGTACGAGAAACAGGAAAAAACTTCAAACAGCTCAGCCGCACGGTGCGGCCAGAGGCGTAGGTCTTGTTGGTATTTAAAGTTCATGAAATGCATATAGAGTCCGGAAAATAACAAAAATCATTGTGTCACTGTCGCATGCTCTCATGATTGCATGCAAAATATTTGGTAAAGTTTGGCACAAGTTTTGGTGCTCGCACCTTCCATACCGGAGCATCTCACAAGAAGGATCATAGTTTCCAAAAGGAGATGCGACACTTTAAACTACAAACCGCCAGTTACTAGCTACATCGTTCCGGCCCATTTCAGGTCGTCTGCTATGTTTAAGTCATTCTTTGCACTTACCTTGCATTTCATTTTAGTGCATATAATTAATTAAAGTCAAAAACCCTACTACAACTACATGTGGGTGTTTTAGTGGAGAGTGTCATATACTAGTATCATGCATATATATATATGATACTAGTGTATGATACTACCTTTAATTAATTATAAAGTATAGTATCATAGATCATATTTATTGCCATGCATGCCACAAATTAGCATTGCATTTAACATGATATGGTATCTACCTATATGTTACTCTAACCCTCTCTATATATAGTTAATTCTTTGCCACATCAGCATACTTGCTATTTCTGGGTGCATGCCATCATTGGCTATGATTCCACCACTATGGCCAACCTTGTATAGTGGTGGGTATCATATACTATATATAGTATCATGCATATGATACTTGTGTATGCATGACACTACGTATGTACCTTCATAGTGCATTTATAGTATCATAGAGTAGTATATATCATAGATGACCGTATTTATGGCCATGCATGACACAAAGTAGTATAACATTTATTAGATATATATATACATATATATATAGTGTTACTATTCATCACCCAGGATGCATAATAAGTTATTCTTCACCCGAGGTAATCTTACGATTATTTCGTAATTAAATTACGTTTGCAATTTAAATAGTTACATCCCTATAGATTCATCATGTAAAATTTGGCAGAAGAAAATAAAAATATAGGTCATAAGACAAGAAAATTTGCACTTTATGTGTATTTTACACTATGTTTTTACGTTTGTAATTTTACATAACATAAAATATTTTTTACAATGATTATATATTTTCTTACGGTCTCTTTTTATGTCGGAAATAAGATAAAACTTACGGAACGTAAAAATATGGGGCATTGATGGTAAAATGGAGGGGGGTGAAGAATAACTCTTCCTCACCCAGGGTGACGAATAGCGTGACCCTATATATATATATATGTTATGGTATCTACCTATGTTACTGGTTCTTTGCGACATCATCATATTTACTATTCCTAAGTGCATGATACCGGCTATGATACCCCCACTATGTCCACCCTAAGGTTGGTCGTAATATGGGAGTATCAAGCGGTATCATGCATGCTAAATAGACTTTTTGGATGATGTGGCACACAGTTAAATGAGGAAAGAGAGGGTGGGGTATCGTATCATGATACGGTATCATATTAAATGTGGTACAACTTTGTTTCATGAGTGCCCAGAGGTCAGAGAGTGCCCAGAGGTCAGACATCAGAGATCTGCGGCAGTGCTAGTGCCTGACACTAGAGCAAGTACTTCAGCATTAGTAGCAACAACTTCAGTGCCACCTCCAGTTGCCACTCCACCAGCTCCAACAAGAACATCTACTGATACCTTCGTCCTTGGAGTCCTCTCTACACCACCTCCCAAAGATCAAGCCTAGAGAGACGCATAGCACTATGCATTTTCATACTTTTTGGTAACTTGTTGCCAAAGGGGGAGAAATGTATAGATCATAGGCTTTGGGAGACAGTGTTGTGTTTTGCTTCTTTGTCTCCCTTGCTATTTGGTTGATACTTTTGTGTGTGCTTGTTTGATACTCCTTATGTCTGTGTGTGAGATACTTGTATGATCATGTGTTTGATCATATTCAACTTTAATGCTTGCTTGCATGATATTATCTTTGCTATCTCATATATGATCATTCACTTTGCTAGGTGATTAGTGAATGTTTTAATTCCTATCATTTTGAGCGCTCCACCAAGATGTATGTGACATGGAAGAGTAACCCATGATCCTAATCGATTGTGCATTTGCATTCGAACGCAAATATCAAATAATGCACAAATTTAGGGGGAGCTCTTGCTTATGACATACTTATCAAAGCGACAATGTACTTTAAATCCTATTATCATTTGTCGAAGCTTCGATCTATATGTTGTCGTCAATTACCAAAAAGGGGGAGATTGAAAGTGCAACTATCACTAGGTGGTTTTGATAATTAGTAACAACATATAGCTAATTGAACTAATGCTATTTCAAGATGATCATTTCAGAAAGTTCAATGATTGGCATGGCATGGATTAGGAATGTGGACCCCTCAAAATGCTACGGACACATATTGGCTCAAGCTCAAGACTTTACATTTTCATTTTAGTAATCCAAGATCACATTGAGTCCATAGGAAAAGCCAATACTATTAAAAGGGGATGAGGTGTTGCTTAATGGCTTGCTTGCTCAAAATGCTTAGTGATATGCTCCAAAGACCTCAACCACTTTCTCATATCCACATATGTCCCAAACCAAAAGTCAAACTCGGCCCTACCGATTTGATCTATCCGGCGCCACCGAGTTCACTTGACATAGCCACTGCTAGAAACCCTAGCCACTTCGGTCTCACCGATAGGGATCTCGGTCTCACCGAGATGGGATTGCAAACTCTCTGTTTCCCTTTGTAACGTTTTGGTCCCACCGAGTTCGCAGTGCAAACTATCTGTTTCCCTTTCGTAACATTTCGGTCCAACCGAAATGAGCGAATCGGTCCCACCGAGTTTGCCTGACCAACTCTTTGTTTGCTTATTTCAGAAATCGGTCCTACCGAGTTTATGTGATCGGTCTCACTGAGATTACGTGATGCCCTAACCCTAATGAAATCAGTCCCGCCGAGTTTACATGTCGGTCCCAACGAAAATCCTAACGTTCAAATTTTGAACTAAACCGGTCTGACCGAGTTTCATGATTCGGTCCCACCGATTTTGGTGATTTCTGTGTAACGGTTAGATTTTGTGTGGATGCTATATATACCCCTCCACCCTTCCTTCATTAGCAATGAGAGCCATAAGAATGTGCCTACACTTCCAACATACATTTTCCGAGAGAGAACCACCTACTCATGTGTTGAGACCAAAATATTCCATTCCAACCATATGGATCTTCATCTCTAGCCTTCCCAAGTTGCTTTCCAGTCAAATCATCTTTTCCACCAAATCCAAATCTGTGGGAGAGAGAGTTGAGTGTTGGGGAGACTGTCATTTGAAGCACAAGAGCAAGGAGTTCATCATCAACACACCATATATTACCTTTTGGAGAGTGGTGTCTCCTAGATTGGTTAGGTGTCACTTGGGAGCCTCTGACAAGATTGTGGAGTTGAACCAAGGAGTCTGTACGGGCAAGGAGATCGCCTACTTCTTGAAGATCTACCCTAGTGAGGCAAGTGCTTCGTAGGCGATGGCCATGGTGGGATAGACAAGGTTGCTTCTTCGTGGACCCTTCGTGGGTGGAGCCCTCCGTGGACTTGAGCAACCGTTACCCTTCGTGGGTTGAAGTCTCCATCAATGTGGATGTACGATAGCGCCACCTATCGGAACCATGCCAAAAATCTCCATGTCTACATTGTGTTTGCTCCCTCCAAACTCCTCCCTTTACCTTCATATGCAATGTTTTACATTCCGCTGCTATACTCTTAGACTTGCATGTGTAGGTTGATTGCTTGACTTATTTTAAATTGCTAAAATCTGCCAAAACTTAAAATTGGGAAAAGGCTAGATATTTATTTGGTCAAGTATTCTAATCACCCCCCTCTAGACATACTTTTGGTCCTACAAGTGGTATTAGAGCTTTGGTTTCCATTTTCCTTGATTTCCATAGCTTTTGGTGATCATAGCCTTGGTCTCACAACCTAGGAGAGTATGGCGTCTAGCGAGGGAAATTACCACCGTAGAGGTCCTTACTTTGATGGTACTAATTTTGCTAGTTGGAAGCATAAGATGAAAATGTATATTCTTGGACATAACCCCGCCATTTGGGCTATTGTGTGTATTGGCTTGCAAGGTGAACTCTTCGATGGGAGAGAACCGAACCGTGAAGCTCGCGTGGAAGATTTGAAGATGTTGCAATACAATGCTCGAGCTTGTGATATCCTCTTCAACGGATTGTGCCCCGAAGAATTCAACAAAATCAGCCGTCTTGAGAATGCAAAGGAAATTTGGGATACTTTGATTGATATGCACAAGGGTACCGACTCCATCAAGGAATCCAAATTGGATGTGCTTCAAAGTCAACTTGACAAGTTCAAAATGAAGGATGGTGAAGGTGTCGCTGAAATGTACTCTAGGCTTGCTCTCATCACAAATGAGATTGCCGACTTAGGAAGTGAGGAGATGACCAATAGATTCATCATCAAGAAGATCCTAGGAGCCTTGGATGGAAAATATGATACCGTGTGCACATTTGTCCAAATGATGCCCAACTACAAAGATCTCAAGCCAACGGAAGTCATTGGAAGAATTGTTGCTCATGAGATGTCACTCAAGGATAAGGAAGAGCTTCACAACAAGTCAGGTGGTGCTTACAAGGCCTCATGTGATGCTCCTACATCATCAAGTCAGAAACAAACCTTCAATGAGGAATTGAGCCTAGTGGTGAAGAACTTCAACAAGTTCTACAAGAGTAGAAGCAAGGAAAGAAGTTCCAAGTCAAGGTGCTACAATAACAAAATATCTTCCAGTCATGAACGTAATTGCTACAATTGTGGAAGACCTAGACACTACTCAAATGAGTGTACGGCTCCCTACAAACAAAGAGAAGTTCACCCAAAAGGAGAAGTAGAAGAGAAGAATCACCACCAAGAGAAAGAAGGAGTAGATATGATCGTTATGAACGAAGAACATCTCAGAGAAGCAAGGATTCGGAAAGGAAGGACAAGTCGTCAAGGAGCTAAACAAAACGAAGACATCAAGCTCATGTTGGTGAATGGGTATTCGGCCCTGACTCTGACAATCACTCCGACTCCAAATATGCTCAAGATAAAGGTGTTTCTAGTAGCACTTGTGTCAACCAACTCCTATGACATATTTGACTCACCAAATGAAGGAATTGGAAGATGCTTCATGGATAAAGGCCCAAAGGTATCACACCCCGAGTATGTTGATTTCAATAGTGATGAAGATGATTTGCTAGGTGATGATGATTTACTTCTTGACAACTCTAGTGATGGAAACTATGATGAAATTGCTATTAATCATGCTAATCAAGATAAAAATAATGATGATGATAATAAGGAGATTGAGGGTCTAACTAATGAACTAAACACTCTTAAGTTAGCTCATGAAACTACCTTCAAAAATCATCGAGAGCTTTTAAAGACTCATGTGAAGCTACGCTTTGAAAAGCTCAACCTTGAGCAAGAGCATGGGTTCTTAAAAGCAATCGATGATGATCTTCACAAGAAAAGTTCTTCTTACATTGCCAAGCGTTTACTCTTATCTACTTATATGCCACAAGTAAAATCTAGCAACAAGAGTAAGAAATATTCTTCTTCTAGCAGTAACAATAATCAGGTTAAATCCTATATTGTTGCTTCTAGTAGTTCTCTTGATTCCACTAACAATTCTCTCAGCCAAGTTACACTTGAGCAAGAAAATAGCTTATTGAAGGGAATTATAGAGAAAGGTGTTTACAAGAGCCTTGCTAGGATTAAGCAATTTGAGTAAATTGTACGCAAGCAAGGAAGGCACCGGAAGAACCAAGGTATTGGTTTTGAACGAAAGTTCAATGCCAATGGAGTTGAGTGGGATGAAGATCAATGCCCCAAGACGAAGGACAAGACCACAAGCAAAAGGGCAAGGACAAGCTGCAAGAGGAGATTGATGCATTTGAAGAAGCTCCTAAGGCCTTGGTCAAGTGGGTTCCCAAGACTACATCAAGTTCTACTTCATCAAGTACGACTACAACTCCAAGGATTCCCATCAAGATGATCTGGATCCCGAAGAAGAAGAACTAGAGAGTTCTTGAGGATGACTCTGCCAGCATACTTCACTCATATTATTTTGGCGAGGACAATTGCAAAAAACCTCCACATCTTGCACTAGTTCAAGGAGTCACAAACCCTCTTGTTGGTAAGAGAAGGGACAAGGTAACCGGATGCTTGCATGGACATCATATTGTGGGTATATCATTATATGTCTATGGATATCCTTGTTTGTTCCTTGTGGGACTAACCTGTGTAGGTATTGAAAGTGCAACTCACTCCATTGGATTGCTCCAAATGATCTACATCAACATTGAGCATCCACATCTTCAACATCTACATGAAGTCATCATTGACAAAACCCAAGGTTAGTTCATCCCTCTTAGGGGGGATATCACATCTAGGTGGAGCTTTACTCTAATCAATTGAGCTAAAGCAACTATAATGGTGTGAACACAACAATGCTTTATGTAAAAGTGGCAACCCCACTTGTGCTTACATGATGACTATGACCTATGATCAAATGTTCTCATTTGACTCCTAAGTCAATATATAGATGACCTAGTCATCGCTAATTTCTTGATAGATGCTAGAGTGTTTGTGCATGTTTTGTCACATATTTCATTTGCCATTTTATTGTGGGAACTTGTTGATTGCATATGTTACTCATTCAAGGACATCCACTTGTTTCTTTGATTGTTTGGCTCTTTTGCCAAGTGGGTGGACAAGAATGCCTAAGAACCTCCTCTAGCTATCTATGCTTTCTCTCGTCTCAAACTCTATTCATGCTACATCACAAAGTTTATCAAGTCAGATTCAAACCACTCTGTGTGAGGAGCACTCGGAGTCCCCGATTCATCATAGACTTAAACTTCCAGAACCTCTCTGTGCAGTTCGGTCTGACTGATCCATCCACTTCGGTAACACTGAGTTCACTGAGTTGATCTAGGTTTTCAATCTCGGTGTAACCGATTTGAACTTTTCGGTCACACCGAGTTGCAGTAACCGCTTGCGATTTTGCATCTTGGTGCCACCGAGTTGTTCCACTCGGTCACACCGATAGGGTCAAGATATATATACCCATGGGTGAGATTTTCGAAATTTCATCAAAACCTTCCATCCCGCGCGTGTCCTGCTCTGCCATCTCGGGTCTCTAGATCGTCTCCTCATCGCCAGTGACCTACCGCCCATGGTTTCCGTCGCCGTCAACGGGATTCAACCCCACCATTGCCGCCGTTGCGAACTCACCGCCGAACTAGGGTATGAGTTCGATCTTTTGTGCTAATTCCTTACTCCTATTCTTAGAACATTGCACTGCCATATTCTTTACCACGTATGAAATCAACCTATCCATAGAAAACGTTCCTTAAATTAGGTTTGATTCAAAAATTTAGGGTTTGGTTTCCGCCGAACTCATCTTGGACCGACCAAGTTGTAGAAATCGGTCTCACCGATTTGGCTTAGGCCATTGCACTTGCACTTTTTGGTCTCACCGAAAGATGCAAATTGGTGCAACCGAGTTCGAATCTCTATGAAACCCTAGCAATCTCGGAGCCACCGAACTATTACTCAGTCTGACCGAGTTCACTAGTTCAGACTCCAAAAGTTCCTTCGGTGTCACTAAGTTTAACAAATCGGTAGCTCCCAAATGCTTTCTGTGGAGAACTAAAGCTAAGTTTTTGACTCATCTGTTTTGCAAAAACTCTGCACTTTGTGATGCTCATCCACTCTACATCATCTATATCTATTCACAGGGTCTGCTGTCAGTTTGCTTGCCAGAATGCCTGACCAGAGTGATAGCCAGAACAAATCAGAAGAGCAAGTGCACATGAGTGAGGGCACTAGTCCCTCAAGCAGCTATGATGATGGCAGCAGGAGCACTCCAAGCAATTTGCGCAAGGCAGCCACCAGATCAAGGAAGAAGAAAACCTCACATTCTGAGGATGAGGACTATGTGGCTATTGAGGAGGAAGTGAGCTCCAAAAAGAAAGTGTTGAAGAAGGAATATGGTATTGCTGCTACAACAAAGCTTGGATTGCATAAGAAGGCCCCTGCCAAGAGGGTGCCAACCTTAAAGGCCAGGGTCTCAACTTCTGAAACTTCTAAGCCAACTGAAGAGGCTACTGGAGAGAGTAAGAAAAGGGAAGAGAAGGTCAAGAAGACCACTTCTAGAGTCATTGGTGGATCCTCTATAATGAGAGATCCAGCTGAAGAAGATGAAGAGGAAGAGGATGCTGCACCAGCACCCAAGTCCCAAAAAGCTTATGGGGGATGCCATTAAGTCAGGGGATGCCACTTCAAAGCCCCAGACTACCCACAAGGCTACTGCTCAAGCTCAAAATACTTCTAAGCCCAAGAGAAGCTCTAGGAACATTCCAACTAAAGAGAAGAACAAGGCCCCAGTTCCTGAGACGGAAGAAGAAGATGTTGAAGCTCAAGTGCTAAGGAAACTTAAGCCAAAGATTCCAGATCACAATGACACCCGTCCGGTGGCAGAGGATATGAACATTAGGAAGGATGCAGGTCTGAGACTTTGGAGACAATATGATCCCTATGCTATGAGGAGGAAGACTGAAGTGGAATATAGGTTCCACACCAAAGATCAACAAGATTTCTATGAGACTATTTTGCTTGAGAAGAAGCCTATAGTCTGTGATATGAAATGGGTTGATTGGGAATTCATTGATGAGAATGAAGACTATTTTCCCAGTATATATGAGAGCTTCAGATCATGTGGTGTTGATAAGTTTGTAGGTCAAGAGCTGACAAAATGCAATGATGAACTCATCATGCAATTCTACTCCACTGCTCATTTCTATCCAGATGGTAGGATTGTATGGATGTCTGAGGGTACAAGATACCAGTCAACTGTTGATGAGTGGGCCAAGTTGATAAATGCCCCTGAAGAGCATGAAGATGACTTGGATGTCTATGCCAAGAAGAATAAAGACCACAACTCTATGGCAACATGTACAAAGTGTAAGTGCATCTAGTGCCACCCCTAGTTGGTTTTGGAGTATTGACGACAAACCTAGTTGAGGGACTAATGTGTTTGTGAGAATTGCAGGATAACACAGGTAGAAGTCCCTCATTGATTCGGTTTTCCTACCAGAGATGACCCCTAAAATTGTATGAAGACATTGATGTCAAAGGTGGTATGTGAAGATACTCACATTGAAGACTATGACAAGAGAAGACATCGCATGAAGCCTATGGAGCTCGAAGACTTAGATCTTTTGTAGTTCTGTTTCTTCTTTGTTGAGTCATAGGAGCCACCGTACTATTAAGTGGGGTCCAAGTGAACCAGTCAGAATGACTGAAGTGATGCTTAACCAAAACCTATGTCTTCGAGTGAAGACTATGAGAGAGAAACTTGTCAGGAGTCGGACAAGTCAGCTTTGCTTGTAGCCCAAGTAAAGCTCCCGCGTGAGTTTGAAATCTGACCATTGGAACACGTGTCAGTTCCTTAGTGACCCAGGGTCATTTCGGACAAATCAGGTCGGGTTGCCTAGTGGCTATAAATAGCCCACCCCCTACAACCATAAACGGTTGGGTGCTCAGAATTAGAGTACAGCTTTTGTCGTTTGAGAGCAACCCACCTCGAAGCCTTTGAGAGAGAATTCCTTGCGAGGATAAAGACCTAACCACCCAGAGCCTAAGAGAGTTAGGCATCACTTAAGTCTTCTTGTCGGTGTGATCTGAAGACTTATTACACTTGAGGATTGTGAATCCTCCAGCCAGTTAGGCGTCGCGTTCTGAGCATCCAAGAGACATTGTGGATTGCCGGTGAACGAAGTCTGTGAAGGTTTGGGAGTATACCTTGAAGACTTACCGGAGTGATTGGGCGAGGTCTGTGTGACCTTAGCTCAAGGGGAATACGGTGAGGACTGGGTGTCCTGAGGTGCGTGTTTAGGACTGGGTGTCCGGGATTGTGTGTCCTCAGGTTTAAATACCTAGCCACCCTAACCAGAAGTACAGTTGTCACAGCAACTGGAACTGGTCCAACAAATCATTGTCTTCAACGAGTCACTGGTTTCATCCTTCTCTTCTCTTTAATTACTGTTGGTCCTTGTGAAGTCATTATATGATTGCATTATCTCTTGTCTTCACTGAGTGACTGCGTGTTTTGTTTCGCTTCATAATATCTTCCTACCTAATCCTTACTACCTAGCTACTATTAGTCATTGGGCTTTCAATTCATTGAATACTTGACTATGGTTTGCTTAGTGTAGTCTACCTTCCGCTGCATGGTAATAGGTTTATTTCTATCGTTTGTCTTAGAAACTTCCATGTTTTGAAGACTTTCATAAAAATCACCTATTCACCCCCCTCTAGTTGATATAACACACTTTCAATTGGTATCAGAGCAAGGTACTCCCTTGTTCTGTGTGATTTGGTTTAACCACCTGGAGTTTTAGCTATGTCGACTGTAGGGATAATCAAAGTCTCCGCTGCGTGCCCCGTCTTCGATGGAACTGAATATCCCTACTGGAAGAATAAGATGCGCATGCATCTTGAAGCCATTGACGTCGACCTATGGTATGTCGTCAAGAACGGCGTTCCCAAGGCTAGAGAAGGTGTCACTGCTGCTGATGTCAAGAAGTTCGTTCAACTAGACTGTACTGCCAAGAATATCATCTGTGGTCATCTGACCAAAGGACAGTATGGCCGTGTGAGTGCTTTGGAAACATCTAAGCTAGTCTGGGACTGGCTCTCCAAGGTCAACGAAGGCGTCTCAACCTAGAGAGATCAGAGATTCAGTGTTCTTCGCAACCTATTCAACTGCTTCAAGCGAAATGACAATGAGAATGTCTAGCTCATGTTTGATCGACTCACTGGCATCACAAATGAGCTTCAAGCCCTCGGCGCTACTGAGATTACCAAGCATGAAGTCTTCAAGACACTACTGAGATCACTTGACAGTTCTTTTGACACCCTAGCCCTGATAATTCAAGAACGTCCTGATTTCAAGACACTCGATCCGTATGACATACTTGAGAGGCTCAACACACATGAGTTTCAGCTTTCTGAGAAAAGAGATATCTACGGTCCAAACTATGGGCGAACTCGTGCCTTGAAGGCAAAAGTTGTCTCCTCATCTAAACAAGAATCTGACAGCAGTTCTGATGATCCTGAAGACATTGGAAGGGAACTTGCTATGGTTGTGAAGAAGTTCCAAAAATTCACCAAGAAGAAAGGTCTCAGAAAGTCTTCACGATCAAGCTCAAGGAATGATGAAGCTTCTGCTCATGACTACAAGAAGAAAACATGTCACAAGTGCAAGAAACCTGGCCACTTCATCTGTGAGTGTCCGCAGTGGGACAATGAGAACAAAAAGAAGAAGAAGAGCAAGGAATATGACTCTGACGACAAGAAGAAGAAGAAATACTCAAAGTCTTCTTCCAAGTCTTCCTCAAAGTCTTCATCACACAAGAAGAGCTCATCTGGCAAGGCACGTGCGTTTGTTGGCAAGGAAATGGATTCAGAGGAGGAGTCCGCTTCTGAGGAGGAGTCCGATTCTGGCGTTGCAAGTCTGGCTACAGCATACATTGCCAAGTCCATCTTCAACACTGAAGACAATGACTTCACCACCGACACCGATGCAAATGACAAGGACTACTCTGCTCCTACCTACTGCTTCATGGCACGCGGTGCCAAGGTAAACACACGCACTACTCACTATCAAACATCTAGTGAAGATGACTCTGATTGTGGTTCAAGACCCAACTACAAAACACTTGCTAAAATAGCAACTGAACAACAGAAAGCTATGGAACATATTCAAAAACTGTTAGACAAAAGCGATGATCTATTAGGCGCTGAAATGACTCGATCTGAGTCCTTAATTGAAGACATAATAAATCTTCACGTTAAGTATGAGGAACTTGAAAGTCGTCATGAAACGCTCTCAACAACTCATGAAAAGCTTTCCTATGATTATCTTCAAAGGAAGCAAGATCTTGAGAAATTGAGAGCGGCTCATGAAGATCTTCAAAAGGAAAACGAGTCACTTCGCGCCGAACAGATCAGTTCCGCTCAGGAAGGATTTGAACCACCTTGTCTTAAATGCATTGAGCGTGATAATGCTACTTCTGTTGTTGAATGTTCTACTGCTGCTACTGTTGCAATATCTTCAACGGTTGATGTGGTAACTAACCCCTCTGCTGAGGATACCACTTCTATTGCCGATGAGAATGCTAGGTTGAAGACATTGCTTGAAACAGGGATGTACAAAAGTCTTAAAGGGCATCAGACACTATGTGATGTCCTCAAAAGGCAGATCCTGAACCGAAACCCTAGGAAAGAGGGTGTTGGGTTCGTAAGGAAAATGAATGTTGATGGCTCTTACTGGAAACCTGAGCAGTACCCCAAAACCAGATGGGTTGCTGCAAAGGAACCTTCAGCAGATCCATCCAATCTATTTGGCTTCACTTGTGCTAACCCCATTGTCATTGATGAATCCTTCGATGCAAACTATAAACTGTTTAAGAATCAGAATGATGAAGTGTTTGCCAGGTATGTTGGTACTAACTGCAGGAATGGGCCGCCTATGAAGAAGATCTGGGTACCGAAAAAGTGTATGGAGAATCTTCCTGTGAATGTCATCATGACACCACAGGTGAAGAAGACAAACCCCAGACCACAAGCTTCATATGGTCCAAAGGCTTCATACAGACAGAGGACTCACCTGAGTCGCACTAATGCAAATGTTTTGCAGGGAAACCCTACTCAGGCCTATGAATATGAGCACGGTTCATTTTACCACCATGTTCATAAGACCAAGAACTATTCTGTTTATTCTTATGAATACTATTGTCCACCTGCAAGACTGTTTGCTAGGGCTCCAAAGCCAAAGTTCTCAGATGCTGCACTTAGACTTATTGCTTCTAAGCCACCCTTGAAGATGTGGGTGGCTAAGAAATCTTAACTCTCTTTTGCAGGGAAAGGTCTCCAGCAGAAAACCAAAATCGTCTAACGCTATTGCCGGGGACCTTAAACATCTTGTAGGGTGCAAGATCAAATGCCCGAATGGTCTTACTATGTACTTCGCTCCTGAATCGCTTGCTACTCTCCCTATCAGTCCTAATCTGGATCTAAGCTTTCATAACCCACTGGTTCGTCAAATGTTTTTGCTTCATAATTCTCTTCGTGAAGCCTATCCCCCTAACTGCACTATAGGGTACGACACCAGCGTCTTCAGAATGGATTATTGATAGTGGGTGTACCAATCACATGACTGGCAAAAGAAGCCTTCTTCTGGACTCAACCTTACGTCCATCCGACAAGAGTCACATCACATTTGCTGACACTGGTAAAAGTAAGGTATTGGGTCTAGGTAGAGTTGCAATCTCAAAGGATCAACACATGGATAAAGTCATGCTTGTTGAATCCCTTGGCTTCAACTTAATGACTGTCTCAATGCTTTGCGATTTGAACATGATCGTAATATTTGGAAAATATCGTTGCCTTGTTCTAATGGAATCTGACAAGTCTCTAGTGTTTGAAGGGTATCGGAAAGATGATTTGTACGTGGTAGATTTCTCACCAGGACCACAACTTGCCGTATGTCTTCTAGCAAAAGCTTCAGAATGCTAGCTCTGGCATCGGAGGCTAGGGTATGCTGGCATGAGGAACCTCCACACCCTTGCAAAGAAGAAGCATGTCATAGGCATCGAGGGCGTCAAGTTCAAGAAAGATCACTTATGCGGTGCCTGTGAAGCAGGAAAGATGACGAGGGCCAAACATCCCTCGAAGACAATCATGACAACTACTCGACCCTTTGAACTGCTCCACATGGATCTTTTCGGTCCCACTCATTACTCAACTCTTACTACTACTGCTTGTCTCTATGGCTTTGTCATTGTTGATGATTATTCTAGATATACTTGGGTGCACATAATCCTCTACAAGACTGAAGTGCGGGATGTCTTCAGACGCTTCGCCAATTGAGCAATGAGCAACTATGGCGCTAGGATAAAGCACATCAGAAGTGACAATGGCACTGAATTCAAGAACACTGGCCTTGATACATATCTTGATACTTTGGGCATAACACATGAATTCTCAGCCCCGTACACGCCACAGAATGGCGTCGTCGAACGCAAGAACAGAACACTCGTTGTGATGGCCCAAACGATGCTTGATGAATACAAGACACCAAGAAAATTCTGGCCTGAAGCCATTGATACTGCATGTCATACAATCAATCGTGTTTATCTTCACAAGCTTCTGAACAAGACATCTTATGAGCTCCTTACTGGCAAGAAGCCAAATGTCAGCTACTTCAGAGTATTTGGTGCCAGGTGCTGGATCAAGGATCCACATCACACTTCAAAATTTGCACCAAAAGCACATGAGGGTTTTATGCTTGGATATGGAAAGGTTTCGCACTCCTACAGAGTCTTCAATCTCTTTCATAAAAAGTGGTTGAAACAGTGGATGTGCAGTTTGATGAGACTAACGATTCACAAAGAGAGCACCTGCCAAATGTGCTAGATGAAGTTCCATCCAGCGAATCAATCAAGCTAATGGGAACTGGAGAAATCATACCCTCTGAAGCTCAACCTGAAGAGGAACTTATCATCTCCGCACCTGATCGACCTAATGACAACGCTCAGTCTAAAGACAATCCCTCTAACAATTACAATGATCAGCAAGAGCAAAACCTTCGCCCTGTACATCCTCGTGTTGCCAATGAAGTGCAGATTGAGAGAATAATTGATAGCATCAATGCCCCTGGTCCGCTCACTCGTTCAAGGGCAACTCAGCTAGCAAATTTCTATGGGCACTTCGCATTCATCTCAATAATAGAACCCAAGAAAGTTGAAGAAGCCTTCATGGAACCTGAATGGATTCAAGCTATGTAAGAAGAGCTTCAACAGTTTGAGCTGAACAATGTATGGGAACTGGTTAAGCATCCTGTTCCTTGGAAGCACAACATAATAGGCACCAAATGGATATACCGCAACAAGCAAGATGAGCATGGTCAAGTTGTCAGAAACAAAGCTCGTCTCATTTCTCAAGGATATACTCAAGTGGAAGGCATTGACTTCGATGAAACATTTTCTCCTGTGGCTAGACTTGAAGCCATACGCATACTGCTGGCCTATGCAAATCATCATAACATACTTCTATATAAAATGGATGTGAAGAGCGCCTTTCTAAATGGCAAGATTGAAGAAGAAGTGTATGTTGCACAACTGCCTGGCTTTGAAGATCCGAAACATCCTGACATGGTATACAAGCTCAACAAGGCACTGTATGGCCTCAAACAAGCCCCTTGGGCTTGGTATGACACACTCAAATACTTCCTGAAGAGCAAAGGCTTCATACCTGGTTCCCTCGACCCCACTCTCTTCACGAAGACATATGATGGTGAACTGTTCGTGTGCCAAATATATGTGGATGACATCATCTTCGGCTGCACCAATCAGAAGTACAGTGAAGAGTTTGTATAGATGATGCAAGAGCAATATCAGATGTCCATGATGGGAGAGCTGAAGTTCTTCCTTGGTCTTCCAATACGACAGCAACGCAACGGCATCTTCATATCTCAAGAGAAGTATCTCAAAGATTGCCTGAAGAAGTTCGGTATGCAAGACTGCAAAGGCTTCACGACGCCAATGCCAGCCAAACATCATCTGGGTCCCGACGACAATGGTAAAGAGTTCGATCAAAAGGTATACCGCTCCATGATTGGTTCTTTACTTTATCTATGTGCATCTATGCCAGATATTATGCTTAGTGTTTTCATGTGTGCTTGATTCCAAGCGGCACCAAAGGAGTCGCATCACTTAGCTGTGAAGTGAATTCTTTGATATTTGGCTCACACCCCAACTCTAGGATTATGGTATCCAAAGGGCTCATAGTTTGATCTGGTTGGATTCTCGGATGCTGATTATGCTGGTGACAAGGTGGATCGCAAGTCTACATCAGGCACATGTCATTTTCTGGGACGATCACTTGTATGTTGGTCTTTAAAGAAGTAGAACTGTGTATCTCTCTCCACTGCTGAATCTTAATACATTGCTGCTGGATCTTGCTGTGCTCAGCTTCTGTGGATGAAGCAAACACTCAAGGACTATGGCATTCATCTGAAGCAAGTGCCACTCTACTGCGACAATGAAAGCGCCATCAAGATTGCCAACAACCCAGTTCAGCACTCGAAGACAAAGCACATTGAAATTCATCATCACTTTCTCAGAGATCATGTTGTGAAGGAAGACATTGATATTATACACGTCAACACTGAAGAACAATTGGCAGATATCTTCACCAAGCCCTTGGATGAGAAGAGATTTTGTAAGTTACGGTGTGAGCTAAATATCTTGGAATCCTCAAATGTCCAGTGATCAGGCACACATCCTAACACTTATGCATATTGATGACTTAGATGTGCAACACACGAAGTAAAGTATATCTTCAATCAATGAAGACATACATTCTAAGTGTGAATACATTAATGTGGAATTTGACTTCGGAGTGCCACCATAATTGTGTGTCGTTTCTGGGTCTAATACTTCCTATACGGTGGGTAATGCCACCACCAAATGTTCTGTTTGAAGTGTTTCACTCGTGGTGTTACATTTGCTATGTCTTCGCATTTGGTTTGGCTTCAATTTCGACATGTCTTCATGATTATCTCCACTATGTTGAATATATATATATATATACTAGTGTTCTGTCCTCTACAGCATTCACTTATAGCTATGTGTTCTTGTTGAATCTTTTGAACTAAGTGAATGTGATCGGACCCTAACCTCTCTATGCTTTCTATCTCAAACTCTATCTCTCCAAGTCATATGCATTCTATTAAAACTGTTAAATGTCTTCTCTGCGTCCTTGTCAGCAGAAGATACAGAGACAAACATTAAGTATGTTTTCAATGCTCATTCCTTCACCTGAAACCCGGAGAAGTGGGAACGACCACCCGACAATCCAGGCATGCGTGGGACGTGGAACAACCCCCGATATGCCGCATGACGACCACGTGTCCCTCAGATGTGAATCGCCAGGGGCACCTGTGTAATAACGCAGTGCCGCCCCTGTCCCTATAAATACACGCCTCATCGCAGTCATTATCTCTTCTTCCACTCTCGCACGAACCCTAGCACCACCGCTAGCCCTCGATGACACCGGCGATGAAGCGCTTCGCTGCCGCAACCTCTCCGACGCCGTCTTCATGCCGACCGCGGACATCGTCTTCTCCGCCGTCGCCGTAGGTGTCCTCCGTCGCCAAGTTAGGCACGGACGATCGAACTGCTCGGCCTCCTCTTCCACTCTGTCTAGAAGTTCTTCGTGTGGTAAATAAAACTTCCTTTTTACGGCCCCTTTGATCCTATAGCTTCGTCACTTTCTACCACAAGCAGTTTCTATTCACACAAGTTGGATCTTTTTCACACTGCATCTCATAATATGCCTAGTATATTCACTTATGCCTCACAAAGTAGTTAGATTCCTCACTTGTACTGATCCATGGATTCGTACAAATCTGGAACCAACTCCTTATCTATGAGTGAATGTCTTCGCACGATGAGGTCAATGTCTTCTAAACTGATTTATCTTCAAAATCTTCTGAGAATGCATATGACCTCTTCCCCTTCCCTCGCACCTTAATGCTGTCACATGTACATGTCCGTGGGAGAATCCCTTGGTTCTCATAGTCTGCATTCATTTGCAGAATTCTTACAGCATCATATAAATTCTCCCGAAGCCAGTTCCTGTTTGTCCAGCAAGCAAAAGCCCTTGAAGCCTTTGAACGTATTGAAGCTTTTCAGTTTAAAGTTCATGGCTTCAGAGAAATCTGCCAGGAAGGGAGGCAGACAGCGTCGTGGGGGAACTTCAAAAGATTTTCCGGATGACCTCTCAGAGCTTTACAAGACAGATCCTGAAGAGGATTATAATCAGCGCAAGACCCGAATCTAGTGGATTCGAAGATATTGGGCAGAACAGTGGTACAAATACAGATTCGTGACCAAGGAATATGCTGAGAAGAGTGCTAAAAAAAGTCCTTGGGGGTGATATTCTCTTCCGAGGCCTTCCACCTAAGAACAAAGCTGAAGCTATTGCTCAGGGTTTCTACCTGTGTATGGTCCGTGGACCTCACCCTAAAGATGCCGACCCATCATCATTGTTATGGTGTCGTGACGATAATCTCTTCAAGCGCAACTTCCAGCACGCAAAGGCATCGTCCAAGGAAAACAAGAAGTCATTGGGACTAGACTTCAACCCTGGTCCTTCTGCTCCCCGTGCTGACGGCACACGCGATGCAGAACCCAATGTCATCGGTCCTTTCTACAACCTTGAAGGTCTCATCACCCATATCTTGGTTCAAGGGACAGCCGTGAATGAGCCTGCAGATGACACTGAATCAGATGAAGCGCCTGCAGCGCTGAAGCCAAAGAAACTGAAGGAGCCAAAAGCTTCCAAGCCTGCCTCTGCACCAAAAATCTCACGGGCGAAGCCATTGGCCACTGCACCTCCTGAAGACAGTGTGCAGTATGAACATTTGTCACGCATCTCCAAGCCCCAGAAGGTCAAGATACCTCTGCCACACACCAGCCAAGAACTGATAGCTGCTGCTATTCTGCGCAACGACGCCATTGATCTGTCCAGTGATGAAGATCTTGCAGATGACGCTCTTGAGCAGCTGATCAAGAGCAAAGAAGAAGCAGAAATCTTCAACAATTTGCCTCTCTTTGACGTGGCAATCATCCACGACTTCATTGATGAGTGGTTTGAAACGTCCAACCTCAGCTTCGAAGACCTGCAACTTCCCATTGGTCTCAGTGTCGCCTTCCATGGCGCCATTGCTTCAGAGCTAGCTCTAGCTCAGCGCATCGTCGAACTGAAGCAAAAGATAGACTATGAAAAAGCTCAGTTCAAGAAGCATATGGCCAAGCTCAGCGTCCAAGAGGTCAAGAACTTCAAGCTCATGCTGCAAGAGCTTAAAGAAGCTTTTCTCAAGAAGCATGAAGAAGCTCAAGGTTCTCGTGAGCGCATGAAGAGCCTGGCTGACAAGTCTGTGCAAGCCTACAATGAGGCTGAGAAGCGCAAGGCCCTTGGGCGTCCTGGCATCGACCCCAGGATAGCTGCAAAGAAGAAGAAGAAGCCCACTGTGGCTGAACCCAATGCACCAAGGCAGGAAGCAGATCCCATTGTCTTCCCAACTAGCATGACTGACTCGAAGCCAAAGGCCCGGTCAACCGCTTCAGAGCTGAAGAAGACGAGGACTGCTGAGGCTGAAGCAAGGAGGAGGAAACATCCTGAAGCCTCTGCTACTGCCCCCTCCAAGAAGAAGCGGAAGACCAAGAAGGAACGGGCTGCTCCCACAGAGCCCTTGATTGTTGAACCCATCTCCATGGTTTGCCCTGACGCTGAACTGCAAGAACGTCAACTGACTGTCTATGAGCCTGCTTTCTCAGAGGCTCATGAAGCTGAAGACTTTCCAGCAGCTGATCCCATCGCTGCTGAAGACATTGGTCACCATGACCATGTTGAAGATGATGCAGTCCTTCCTCAGCTCGAGCACCAATAGGTATCATCGCCTGTGCTAACGCACAACAAACTCATCAGCATTGGTCGTCCTCTGACGCCAATTGCTCAGGATGCATCATGGGCTGATCGCCCACAAGAGGAAGAAGACTTTGAGGCCCAGCCAACTCCAACTCCACAGGCGTCGCCAGCGTTGCGCAGGCTTCACAAAGGACCACGGCCTCCAGTCTCTGAGTCTGAAGCTAACGCTGCTGAAGACATTCCGGCTGCATCAGCCGATGAAGAAGAAGCACCAAAAGCTGCTACTCCCCCGTCCCACCAAGAAGCTATTCTCGAGGAGAACGTGACCATGACCGACCCTCCAGCTCGTCAAGTGGAGGTTGAAAATCTTGAGGCTGCCACCACCAACACCAATGAAGCCACTGACGCTGTCATGGCTGAAGCTAATGTGGAGCCTTCACCAACCCAAGCACCAGAAGTCAGTGAAGCCACTGATCCCACTGCTTCTGTTCCTGCGCCTGCTGCCGGTCCTCAGTTCGACTATCATATTGAGCACAAGCCTCAGGTACAGAAGCCAATCCCAAGATTGCCCAGGTTTCTAGGTCCTACATCAACACCTGGATCCTTCAATGTCAATGGCTTCAGAGCAGACAACACATTCTTCAATAGCTCCAGAAACCCCTACTCAAGGGAAATAATATCATCTGATCGGTTTTGGAGCTATCCACAGCGAAGCTATTACTCCTGCATTCTATACAATCAAGGTCGCATCTTCCCACACAAGCATCTTGACATTGAAGCAATAGCTGGTCTGCCCTGTCTGGAAGAAGCTCTGGATTGCTTCAAAGAGGTTGGATTGCTGCCGTTCTTCACCGATCAAGAGCATTGGAATGAAGAGTTGCTGCTCCAATTCTATGCCACACTTCACATCCGCGGGTACAACAGAGATCCGAAGACTTGGGTCCTGGAGTGGATGACATGAAACGTTCATCGCGAAGCCAAAGCCTTTGACATCATTGAGCTCACTGGTCTACCCACTCCTGGCGATCTCTACGAATCTGGCTGTCAGCTTCACAGTGAAGCTGTGGAGAGCATCTTTCAGAAGCCTGAACCTAACATGAGTCAGATGCTCAGTATGATGAAGCCATTGCCCCAAGATGCTGCATATCCCAAAGAGTTCTTTGTTGAAGACCTTGAGTATCTGCCAAGGACTATTTATCACATCATAAGGCGAACTCTCTGGCCCATCAAAGGACACTCTCCACATGCCAAGCTGGAAGGTGCAATGAAGACTTTGGTCTTCTATATTCTTCATGGAAAATGCTTCAATACACAGGACTTCTTCATTCGCCAACTTGCTGCATCGGGCTCTGATCTTTTTGGCTTGAAGTTCTACGCCCCATGGGTAATGCGGCTGATCAAACTTCACTCTGCTATCTCATATCAGCCATCTGCTCGCAATCATCGGATCTTTCTGCCTGATGTGGATATGTCTATTGAAGCCATCTATCATGAGCCTGCCAAGGAACCTCTAAGTCTTCAGAATGCAGAGCATCAAAGTTTTTCTCCGAACATTGAAGGAGTTGAAGCAGTCACTCATGTGTATCCTTTGGCTGGCACTACACGTGCACCACATCCTGCCCTTACTGAAGCCACCGACAGCACAACTTCCCAACGACCCAAGAAGCGCACTCGTGTTCTTAATGACCGAGAGCTTCTGGTGGCTCTTCATCAGAAACAGGATAGGCATCATGACTGGCTGGCGCGCCAAATGCAAAGCCTCCTGGTGGATGTCAACCGCATTCGCAATCTTGCCACCAAGAATGCTTCTGTTGCCCATGAAACCTCTCGACGCACATGGAAAGGATGATGCTGATGTGCTTTGAAGATGATCTTCAAGAGGATGGCTTCTCTGAACGCTTTAAGTTTGACTCCACACCTCCTCGAAGGGCAGTGCTGCGACGCACTCCATCTCTTGAAGACTCTGAGTTTTCTTCCTCTGCTGCAACTGTGAATGCCAGAGTGATCGAGGATGAAGACGATGCCACTTCACCGCCACCTCCTTTAGCATGCTTCGACACTGCTCCAACTGCTTCTGCACCTCCGAACACCACCGACGACCCTGCTGCTTCACTTACTCTTCATGGGAACGAGTAGATGCTCTATGTCCTCAAACCTTTTTGGTCCTTACTGACAAAAGGGGGAGAAGCATATGAGTTTGATAGTCTTCAAGCGGGTCCATATGGGCGGGTGCTTTATATTTTGCTTCGTGTTTACAACTCTCGTTTTGATACATTTGGTTCTTTGAGTTGTAACACTTAAACTCAATGGTCGTCTGCTACTTATTTGCCACTTTGTGATGCGATGATAAATCCCGCATGTGCGACGATAAATTCCGCACTTAGATCATTTTGCAGACGTCCATTTTCCATTATGCATGTCATTATCTTCACATATCTTCACATGCATAATGAATTGTCATCATAAGTTGAAGAGGATCTCCACAAGTACAACCTGCCATGTGCATTTGCATTCCAAAAGCAAATTACTTATATGCACATCTTCAGGGGGAGCCCTTGCAACTTATGAAGACAATTCCTTATCCTTTACAATTTCACATATTATATTCCCCGTTGAAAACTTCAACTAGTTTGTCATCAATCACCAAAAAGGGGGAGATTGCAAGTGCATCTAGTGCCACCCCTAGTTGGTTTTGGAGTATTGACGACAACCTAGTTGAGGGACTAATGTGTTTGTGAGAATTGCAGGATAACACAGGTAGAAGTGCCTCATTGATTCGGTTTTCCTACCAGAGATGACCCCTAAAAATGTATGAAGACATTGATGTCAAAGGTGGTATGTGAAGATACTCACATTGAAGACTATGACAAGAGAAGACATCGCATGAAGCCTATGGAGCTCGAAGACTTAGATCTTTTGTAGTTCTGTTTCTTTTTTGTTGAGTCATAGGAACCACCGTACTGTTAAGTGGGGTCCAAGTGAACCAGTTAGAATGACTGAAGTGATGCTTAACCAAAACCTATGTCTTCGAGTGAAGACTATGAGAGCGAAACTTGTCCAGAGTCGGACAAGTCAGCTTTGCTTGTAGCCCAAGTAAAGCTGCCGCGTGAGTTTGAAATCTGACCGTTGGAACACGTGTCAGTTCCTTAGTGACCCAGGGTCATTTCGGACAAATCAGGTCGGGTTGCCTAGTGGCTATAAATAGCCCACCCCCTACAACCATAAATGGTTGGCTGCTCAGAGTTAGAGTACGACTTTTGTCATTTGAGAGCAACCCACCTCGAAGCCATTGAGAGAGAATTCCTTGTGAGGATAAAGCCCTAACCACCCAGAGCCTAAGAGAGTTAGGAATCACTTAAGTCTTCTTGTCTGTGTGATCTGAAGACTTATTACACTTGAGGACTGTGAATCCTCCAGCCAGTTAGGCGTCGCGTTCTGAGCATCCAAGAGACACTGTGGATTTCTGGTGAACGAAGTCTGTGAAGGTTTGGGAGTCTACCTTGAAGACTTACCAGAGTGATTGGGCGAGGTCTATGTGTCCTTAGCTCAAGGGGAATACGGTGAGGACTGGATGTCCTGAGCTGTGTGTTCAGGACTGGGTGTCCGAGACTGTGTGTCCTCAGGTTTAAATACCTAGCCGCCTTAACCAGACGTACAGTTGTCACAGCAACTGGAACTGGTCCAGCAAATCATTGTCTTCAACGAGTCACTGGTTTCATCCTTCTCTTCTCTTTACTTACTGTTGGTCCTTGTGAAGTCATTGTATGATTGCATTATCTCTTGTCTTCACTGAGTGACTGCGTGTTCTGTTTGGCTTCATAATATCTTCCTACCTGATCCTTACTACCTAGCTGCTATTAGTCATTGGGCTTTCACTTCATTGAATACTTGACTTTGGTTTGCTTAGTGTAGTCTACCTTCCACTGCATGGTAATAGGTTTATTTCTATCGCTTGTCTTCGAAACTTCCATGTTTTGAAGACTTTCATAAAAATCGCCTATTCACCCCCCCCCCCTCTAGTCGATATAACGCACTTTCACAAAGAGATCCCAGACAATGCTTTGGAAACACATAAGCTTGGACATGTACATTACCTGTTGTCTGGTCTAGCTACAATCAACACTATTTTGAGCATATATTGTTGCCCAAATCTGGAGATCACAAGATGATCAGAGGCCATTCAATCAACTTGCTGCAGATATTTGATGTGCCTCAGAAATTCAAAGTCACGAGTCTGATTGTTGAGACAATCAAGAGGACAGTTGTTGATCAAAAGAGATCCTGTGGGTATGCTCCACACATTCAGGTGCTCATCAACTCCAAGATGGGCACGAACATTTATTTGTTGGACAAGGAGCACTTACCCTTGAGACCAGAATTTGAGGATAACACAGTTGTGATGAATGAGGATCATCCCACATCAGTGCAAGCACAAGAGAAGAGAGCAAAGGCAAAGTATGAGAAGGCAGCAAAAATGCCAAGTGTTGAGGTGGCATCTCATGTTTTTCTAAAGTCAAAACAAGATCATCTTGCATATCTAATTCAACCAACTTTGATGATTGAGAAGGGTTTGGCCACCCTGAACAAGAATTAGGATAGCTTGGAGAGGATCATAGAGACCAAATTTTATGATCTTGATCTTAAAGTAAGTGAGATGCAGTCAGTTGTTGAGAAGCTCCAAGAGGAAGCAGAGGAGAGGAAAGGGTAGGATACTACAGATGCTTTTCAGAGAGTGCCCAGAGGTCAGAGATCTACTGCAGTGCCAGTGCCTGACACTAGAGCAACTACTTCAGCACCAGCAGCAACAGCTTCAGTGTCACCTCCAGTTGCCACTCCACCAGCTCCAACAACGTCTATTCATGCCTTCGTCCTTGGAGTTCTCTCTACACCACCTCCCGAAGATCAAGCCTAGAGAGACACATAGCACTATGCATTTTCAAATTTTTTGGTAACTTGTTGCCAAAGGGGGAGAAATGTATAGATATAGGCTTTGAGAGAGAGTGTTGTGTTTTTCTTCATTGTCTCTCTTGCTATTTGGTTGATACTTTTGTGTGTGCTTGTTTGATACTCTTTATGTGTGTGTGAGAGATACTTGTATGATCATATTCAACTTTAATGCTTGCTTGGATGATATTATCTTTGCTATCTCATATATGATCATTCACTTTGCTTGGTGATGAGTGCATGTTTTAATTCCTATCATTTTGACCGCTCCACCAAGATTTATGTGACATGAAAGAGTAACCCATGATCCTAATCGATTGTGCATTTGCATTCAAACGCAAATTTCAAATAATTCACAAATTTAGGGGGAGCTCTTGCTTATCACATACTTCTCAAAGCGATGATGTACTTTAAATCTTATTATCATTTGTCAAAGCTTTAATCTATATGTTGTCATCAATTAGCAAAAAGGGGGAGATTGAAACTGCAACTATCCCTGGGTGGTTTTGGTAATTACTAACAACATATAGCTCATTGAACTAATTCTATTCAAGATGATTATTTCAGAAAGTTCAATGATTGGCATGGCATGGATTAGGAATGTGGACCCCTCAAAATACTAAGGACACATATTGGCTCAAGCTCAAGACTCTACATTTTCATTTTAGTGATCCAAGATCACATTGAGTCCATAGGAAAAGCCAATACTATTAAAAGGGGATGAGGTGTTGCTTAATGGCTTGATCGCTCAAAACTATTAGTGATATGCTCCAGAGCCTTCAACCACTTTCTCATATCCACATATGTCCCAAACCAAAAGTCAAACTCAGCCCTACCGATTTGATCTATCCGGCGCCACCGAGTTCACTTGACATAGCCACTGCCAGAAACCCTAGTCACTTCGGTATCACCGATAGGGATCTAGGTCTCACCGAGATGGGATTGCAAACTCTCTGTTTCCCTCCGTAACGTTTCGGTCCAACCGAGATGGGCGATCGGTCCCACCGAGTTCACAATGCAAACTCTATGTTTCCCTTTCATAACATTTCGGTCCAACCGAAATGAGCGAATCGGTCCCACCGAGTTTGCATGACGAACTCTCTTTTTGCCTATTACAGAAATCGTTCCTACCGAGTTTATGTGATCGGTCTCACCAAGAGTACGTTATGCCCTAACCCTAATGAAATCGGTCCTACCGAGTTTACATGTCGGTCCCACTGAAAATCCTAATGTTCACATTTTGAACTAAATCGGTCTGACCGAGTTTCATGATTCGGTCCCACCGAGTTTGGTGATTAGTGTGTAATGGTTAGATTTTGTGTGGAGGCTATATATATACCCCTCCACCCTTCATTCATTAGCAAGGAGAGCCATCAGGACGTGCTTACACTTCCAACATACATTTTCTGAGAGAGAACCACCTACTCATGTGGTGAGACCAAGATATTCCATTCCAACCATATGAATCTTGATCTCTAACCTTCCCAAGTTGCTTTCCACTCAAATCATCTTTTCCCCCAAATCCAAATCTGTGTGAGAGAGAGTTGAGTGTTGGGGAGACTATCATTCGAAGCATAAGATCAAGGAGTTCATCATCAATACACCATCCATTACCTTTTGGAGAGTGGTGTCTCCTAGATTGGTTAGGTGTCACTTGGGAGCCTCTGACAAGATTGTGGAGTTGAACCAAGGAGTTTGTACGGGCAAGGAGATCGCCTACTTCTTGAAGATCTACCCTACTGAGGCAAGTCCTTCGTGGGCGATGGCCATGGTGGGATAGACAAGGTTGCTTCTTCGTGGACCCATCGTGGGTGGAGCCCTCCGTGGACTCGCGCAACTATTACCCTTCGTGGGTTGAAGTCCCCATCAACGTGGATGTACGATAGCACCACCTATCGGAACCACGCCAAAAATCTTCGTGTCTACATTGCGTTTGCTGCCTCCAAACTCCTCCCTTTACCTTCATATGCAATGTTTTACATTCTGCTGCTATACTGTAAGACTTGCATGTGTAGGTTGATTGCTTGACTTGTACTAAATTGCTAAAATCTGCCAAAACTTAAAATTGGGAAAAGGCTAGATTTTTATTTGGTCAAGTAGTCTAATCACCCCCCTCTAGACATACTTTTGATCCTACAATACGGTTTCATAATATGATACTTCACCCTCTGTTTCTTCATTTAATTCTATGACAACTCATCAAAATTGACTAGTTGGTATGCATGATACTAGCTATGATACCCCCTTACTATCAGCCTAGCAAAGAAGGTGTACAGATCATTTGTGTGTCGCTTTGTGAGTTTTCATCCGTTTGTTCGAGAAGTGGGGAGAAGTTTCAAACATTTTTCGGCCACGAGGTGCGGACACTGGCGTAGGCCTAGATGGTATTTTAATTACAGGAAATTTAGATGGAGTTTGTGTCGGTGTCCTGGGAATGGGGGTCCCCAGACTTGCCTGCCTGCGGCCCGCGGCATGGTTGAGCCAGCAGGCCGTACGACCCATCTTCACCAACAAAGCACCCAAGACCCTCGCGAGGGGCCAAGCCTCGCGAGGCGGACGATGCAAGACCTCCTCTGGAGTGGCCTAGCTAGGCAGGCTCACGAGGAGCGGAGATATCAAGGCGAGGCAAACCTCATGAGGTTCTTGTGATGTGAGCCATGACGATCGACACCAGGCGGGTGCCAGCACGCACAGCGTCCTTGTTTCCTCTTTGGTGCAAAAGTGGGGCAAGCGCAGCCGCGGAGTACCGAGGCATCCGGCAAAGGTTGACATTTCGGTGCAACAAGACCAAGACCAAGGACTACAAGACGGAGGTCATCGTGGAGCCCAGAACAGCGTCACCACCAGAACTTTGTGCAGGCGAAGACTACTTTTGTTAGGATAGCTTGTACTAGCCGCCCCCTTCAAATTAGCCTGCCATTGTTGGCTCCCTTCCTGCTCGATATTTGGGAAGAGGACCAGGGCCTCTATAAACAGGACTAGCCACCACAATAGGGGGAGCAGAGTGAGAGAGAGGACAAACTGACCTTAGTTTGAGAGAGACCACCACCTCACACACAAGCTCACCTAGTCCAGGACACCGTCAGTAGCCCCCTGAACTGGTCTTCAAGTTGGGGACGCTCCTTGGTTCTTCCGAACTGTTCTTTGCCTTCGGTCGTCGGTCTTGAAAACTGGTTCAACAAATCTTCCCATCTTCTATCTTGAGGATTGCCGAGCTAAATCTGAAGATCTCACACGTCGGGTATCCGAGGAGCCCTTTAAGTCTTTGACCTTTATCAATGCCTTGTTATATTTATGCCACACCTCGGGTTTGAAGTTATTCCCAGGAAGCAGCGTCCTCTTGCGTCTGAGCTCCAATGTCGGATTGCATTCGAGGTATCTTTTGCAGTCGAGCACCAACGCCGGACCACTTTCCGAGCTCCAACGCCGGAATGTATCCGAGCTCCAACGCTGGACTATGTCCAAACTCCAACGCCGGACTATATCCAAGGTGTCATATCACCTTGGTTCAAAAAACTCGAAGGAGTTTAGCCGAGCTTAATGCCGGAAATGCCCTCTATGGAGCCATCCACTCGCGCGTGAGCTTTATGCCGGACTGCTTTCGAGGTGGTGCACCACCCCGACTGTGGGTCGATTTTTTGTCAATATTTTTATTGGTGCAATTTATTATCTGCCGAGATATATAGCCAGTAGCCCTCAAGGTGTGTATCGGTCTAAAACCCGAGATGCACCTGAAGGATGACGTAAGACTGCTGATCCTAGAAGCCGCTGAGACTCAGGTCGATGCGTGAAATCGTCCTGAGGATCAACTCCTAGCTCGGTAGCATACATAGGAATAAAAACGCAGTGTAATATATTAGAAATAATAATGATCAGCGGACAGGCCCCTAAGAGAGGGTCATGAGAAGTCGCCGTGATATATTAGCTCGATGCCAGATAGGTCCAGATGGTACTTATTGTTGTCCGAGGATGCGCTTTCCCATAGTTTGATCAAGCCGAACACCGAGCCCTTTGAATTTTCTGCATTGAATAAGCAATGCAGTAGCCCCCGAGACACTGGTCGGGTGGCAAACCAGATCAGGTGATCGATGTGCCCCTTTAATATTTGTAAATAATGAGCATAAAGCCCAGTAGCCCCCGAGCCTTAATGTGGGCATGGGTGGCCGAATTAAGGATCGATATCCAGAGTAAAATCATAGATTATGTGTAGTGATTCTATGTATCTGAGTACTTTACATCATTATTTTGACTCCATTGCGACCATTTATCAGTTGAAAGTGGCCCATCGTCGACCTCTACACCTTGGTAGATACTATGTAGGGTGTTTTCACAATAACAAAATAACCCTTAGCCGACGTCTCGGTGCCCGAAGGCGGTTGTGCTAGCGGAAACGAGGCAATCATAAATGCGGGGTTTATAACTTTCGCTTAGTCATAGGATCTTTAAACTGGGGAAGCTAGCTATGAGCCCCCGGTTAGTGTTCGGCGACATCTGAGGTCAAGCTGTAAACACTTCGGCCAATGTTATGAACGACCCGTCATTTAACATAGTCATCGAATCACTGACCAGTTTACGCCTATTATGATAGTCAGTTTTGGTTTTCAACACTGAGGTGCTTAACCATGCGAGCTGGAAGTACAATTGCAGTGGTTCTCCCTTTGCACACCTAGCCGAACAAAGCGGAACGTAGGAGGCAAGCACAGGAGCCGGGCAACCCAACTATTGACTGAAGACACAATTCGAAACCGATGCCTATATGGCAATATCTGAGAGTGTTTTTGCTGAATCTCTAAAGGTGTCCGGCATTGCGCTACAAGACTAATGCTGGAAACACACAAATAGTTTAAAAGTACCATAGGCTTGGAAAACCAAAAAACTTCACTGAAAACCTGATGTCCGAATAAGATCAAGTGTTCTGTGCCAATATGAAAATTGGACTGTAGAAAAAAAAGTGCTTCTGTCGTACTTTAACATGACACATCCTATCTCAAGACTTCAAGCGGGTCAGCCTATGGCTTCAACCTCCTATCCCGAAGGCGGAGTACTTCTCATTAGGCCAGTTTAGCAAACTAAACTCTAGCGGCTTTGATAGAGAAATTAGGCTCCCCGGCTAGTGACCAAACACTCGTGTCGAAAAAAGGAGTGATAAATAATAATAAAAAAACTTTGCAACGACTAAGAAGAAGAACACTTATTATAAAACGGCTCATATAAATTTAAGAGCCCCCAAGTTACTTGGGTAAAAGAATTTTATGTATAATGATTGTGTGTACCGAAGTACTTATATCATATCTGTGTTCACCCGAACTTTAAACGCATCTTAACCGACCGTTGGCTTCTCCCTCTTCGGCCAAGGGCCGAAAAGTGTCATGTACTCCACCTATCGAGAGTATCGATGGTGTTTCCGATTACCAGGCAATCAGGCCATAAGGCTGTAACAGACAAAGCGCGCTCAGGGAACTTATGTTGTATTACTGACGAAGTGTAAGAAGCATCCTCGAAGAAAATAGTACTCCCACCGATACCTTTCTTCGGTGCTCATTATTACTATGAGACTTGTGCAATAGATTTTTTGTACTCATGAGTTCCGTTGTGTGCCTACCATAATTGAAAACAATAAGAGCGCTATCTTTCGGCTTCACCAAGTCTGAGGTCCGGCTCGGATGACCCGATCGTGACAATCGCAGAGGTGCTCCCTTTACTCCCTAGCCGAACAATCGGGAACGTAGGGGTAAACACAGGAGTGAGGCAACCTAGCTTGCAAATCGCTTAAGTCAACATGGTGCGTATTGTGGCATAATACACGAACAAGGAATGAAGCCGTACAAGTATAATCATTTGCAAGAGGAAAGGCTTCATAAAGGAAGCCCCCAAGTAAACGGGGTATTTGAATTTGTGTGTCACAAACAAAGTTTTGACAAGGAAATTTTTTACAAGCAACTTTTTCCAAAAAAAGTATAATGCTTGGTCGAACCGAACACAAGATAAAAATTTAAAACTTTGAGCATGAAGGCAACTTAGCTGGTTAATGTGTTTGTTATTGATGACGTGGTCCGAGCTTGATGCGGGACAAGGTTCCATCCCCCAAGCCGGTCCCGAGGTGGCGGAGCAAAGAGCTCAGCTCTCCGAAGTGGTGACATAGCATGGTCAATGCAGGCCAGCAGGGTGATGCCGAAGTCCCCGGCATGGGGTAATGAAGTGTTGACGAAGCCCCCCGTCCAGCCGAGGTGACGTGGTATGTAAGTATGCCGAGTTGACGATACTGCCCAACCCGGATGATTTTCCTGTGCACAAAAATAGTGCAAACCAGAGATAATAGTAACAATAATAATTTAAAAAATCATTGCATAATGAATAATTTATGCAAAGTGAGTAATAAAAGAAATATGGCATGGCGCCAAAGTCAATGTCGACGCAGGGCGCCGGCGTGATGCGGTAAAGGTTGAATTCACAGGTCGGTCCGAGTTCCGGATGCGGCGTTCGCCGGACCATGTACGGAAACTTACTGAACCACCATGCGACCTCGTTAATGCGGCCACCATTTGATAGACCTGTGTACATATGATGGACAAACCAGAGTAATAATTCCTTGGGAAAAATGAACCCAAACAAGCAAAAAATACTAGGATTAATAGCACCTGGTTTATTGTTGGGGTTTGGTGCGACATATGCCAATGGATGGCTTATCATGGTGGGGGCGAGTAGAACGTCGCCGGTGCCTGGAAACGGGATGAGGCGAAGGCATGCACGCCGGTGAATCTTACCCAGCTTCAGGGCTCTCCGGGGAGATAATACCCCTACTGCTGCTCTGCGGGGCCTCCGCATGGTCACTATGGCAAAGTGTTTACACGGTTGCTCCTTGAGCTGTTTCTTGGAGGTAGGAGAGGGCAAGGCTAGCTCTCTCCCTTCTATATGATCTGGTATAGAGCTACTGGCTTCCAACCCCTTGCATGGGTGCTCTGGGGGTTTATATAGGCCTACCCCCCAGGGGTACAATGGTAATCCGGCTGGACGCTGGCCCAGCCGTCAGTGCCTCTGGCCCCCGTCTTCTCTGCCGACCGCTGGGGCCCGCCGACTGACCTAGTACGGAGCCGACAGGCTGCGTCCGCCGCGGGCGGGTCTTGCCGACTGCTGATTTCTGTAGCCGTGCTTCTGATGACGCGGGCTTGATCATGAGGTCGTGGCAACAGCCCCGCCGCCCGGCGGGCGATCACTGTCGCCACTCCCCATCACATCTTGATTAATGGCGCGTGGGCCCCGGGGGAGGGCTCGGCCGACTCCCCTGGGCCGACTCCCGACGGGTCCGACTGGTGGTCCTCTTGCCGTCTCCTAGGGTCTCACCGACTGGTGGGCGCTAGATTCGGTCCCGCGGTGTTGATGTCAGGGCCGGCATGGCAACAGTGCCACGCCGCATGGAGATCTTCCGGGGTACGGCGTGCTGTGGCCATGCCTGCCCTTGGTAAGGGGCAGGAACGGGCTTCATTGTTGCCACTTCCCTGCCCCGTCCCTCTTGATGAGATCGTGAGGGGTGTTGGAGTCGCAGGCCGACTCCCCAAAGCCGGCTTCTCTAGAAGTCGCTAGTCAGGAGTCGGCTTTCCCTGAAGTCGTCCCTAGGACTCGGCCGTGGGTGGTCAGTCGGCCGTCTTGCCGTTGACGTCCTGAAGGCGGCTCTTCGTCCTGGAGTCTTGAGGGGCGCAGCCTGCCCCGATGTCTTGAAAGGTTCTGGGGCTCGGGTTGGCCTACCCTTGGCCCATTACCGCGACAGTAGTCCCTGAAGCTGGTGAGGCGCCGCGGACGTTCGGCTGAGAAGCCTCATCAGTTTCTCTTTCCGGGTGCTCAACACATGGTCTTTGATTGACTTCTGCCGGGCCGACTAGGAGGAGTCGGACTCGCTTGATTCGGACTCACTCAATTCCGACTCGCACAATATTTCGAATGTCGCGGCGGGGCCCAACTGGCGTGCTGGCTAAGCCTCCAGGCCGCCGCCCGTTCTAGGCCTGTCACGCGATGGCACGTGGGTGGGCCGTCCTGCCAGCCTACGCGCGTGATGGGACAGGCCCATAGGCGAGGCCCGCCACTACCGCGCCTCGGCTCCCGAGCGGATCCGCTGCTGTCACACCCTAGCTAGTCCATGCATTAGAATGTGCATCATGTTTAAATTTCTCTTAAATTTGAAATGGGGAAAGCAGAAACCCCCAACACCCCCCCTGGAAAAACTAGGGTTTACTAAAATTATTTTCAATGAACCTGAAATGCCCTTCTAAAAAGTTCACCCTAACCTCTGGCAAAATTGGTGCACAATTTTCTAGGTCAACAGAAGGTCATCGAATTAAATCATAAGTATTTGAATTTGGGCATTTAAATGCTATAAAATAATTTAAATGCTCAAATAATTCTGGGAGTAAATGTTTCCTGTTGGAAATATTCTAAACAGAGGCCACATTTATTTTCAGGATTTTTGGAAATGTTCTAGTATTTTAAATAAAGCTAAACAATTGCACTTTAATAGAAAACAGAAACTAAAACAAAAAAAAGGAGAAAGAAGCCCACCTGGGCCTTACCTGGCTCGGCCAGTCACCCCCTACCTCGCGCCAGGAGGCAGGGACGCGTGCTCGCCGCGCGCCGGCCACGCGCCGGCCACCTCCTGCTTCTGCCGACGCCGGGAGATGCCCAGAGGATGCCACGCGACCCCCACGTCTCCCTCTCATCTTCGCTCACTCTCCCCCTCATCTCCCTCTCTCTCTCTCCCGCGACGGCCGAGCGCGTACCTCGCCGCCGATCGCCATAGCTGCCATCATAGCCACTCCCTCGCCCCTCCGACGAGCCCATTAGCTCCGCCTCGACTCCCTCGTCCTCCCCACCGAGCCACGCATCGCCGGAGGCCCTACATCTCCGCCTTCTCCCTCGTCTTCAACCTCGGGCACCCGAGCCATCTTCGGTCGATTCGCCACCGCCAGGACCTCCCCGAGCCCGCTGACCCCCTCTCCGACTCCGCTATGAGCTCCTCTTCCTTTCCCCCTAGCTCCCGTGCTCGTTTGGCCCCTGTAGCCGCCGTTTCCACCGCACCCGAGAGCTCCTCGCCGCCGGTCATGTCGCCGTCGTGGCTACGGCCGTGCAAGCACGCGTCCGAGCACACCACCGCATTCAGTGCGACCCCAGGAGCCTAACGCACGCACTTCCTAGCCCTGCCGTGCACCGTACCCCCTTTTCCCTATCCGCCCGAACTCCGGCCGCCGCCACGAGCTCGATTCCGGCGAGCTCGCTCCACCCCAACTCCTCACACTTGCTCCTTTGGATGCGCGAGAGCCTGGGCTTCTCAAGGGTGGTCTCCGCCGTCGATTTGGTCGCCTGAGGGCGTTTTCCGAAGCCCTCCACCGTCTCGGCCTCGCCGACGACTCAACGTCGGCGGGATTAGCCCTGCTGACCGGTGGTTTGACCACTGACGTGGACTGGGTGGGGCTAGGTTGACTCCTTTGAGTCAATGACAAGTGGGCCCCCTCTGCTAATTATCCAGGTTAGTTTCTAACTAAAATTAGTTAGTTTAATTAGTATAGTCACTGACTAGTGGGCCCTGCCCAGTAATTAGGCTAACTAAACGTAGTTAGAGCACTGAGAGGCTGACATAAGGGGCCCACCAGTCAGGTTTGACCTGGGCTGGCGCCTTTGACCTGCTGAGGTCAGCATGATGCAATGCTGACGCAGTAATGCATTTACTGGAATTATTTTTATACAGGAAATTCCAGAAAATAGTTCAAACTTCAAAAATTCATAGAAATTCAACCGTAACTCCAAATGAAATAATTTATATATGAAAAATTATCAGAAAAATTCAATCTATCCATCTGTAATGGTTTCATGCATGACAAAACAAGTTTACCTTGCTGTTTAAGCATAATAAGGAAATGCACTATTAAGGACATGTTTAATGAGCTAATATTTGAATCTTTGATTCAAATGAGTTCTTTCTGTTATAACTTGCATTAGGCCAAGACACATTCATATTGCCATGTCATAGCATGCATCATATTGTTGCATATCGTCATGTGTTGATTGTGCTCCGATGTGTTCTTCGTGGTAGGTTCTGCCTCCGAGGATATTCACGAGTATCCAACTGAAGGGCAGTATCCCACTACCACTCCATCAGGCAAGCAACCATTGATCATTCCGATACAAACCCATGTTCTCGCTTCTGCTCTTGCTTACTACATTAAGACAACGTGATTGAAACTGTTGTGTGCTATAGTAGTTGAACCCTTATCCTCTGCATGACCTGTCATTGCCACAGTAACTAGATGAAACCCACTAGCATGTGTAGGAGTTGATTGAGCCATGTATGTGATTCCTACCTTGCTATGCCTGCTATGCTTAGAGTTGTGTCAGGTCTGGTTCATATGGGAGATGGGCTAGAGTGAAATGCTTATGTCGGTAATGTGAGGGATGCGTTGAACATGTTTTGGTAACGGTATCGATGAGAGGCCATGTAGGAGTACATAGTGGGTTGTTTCATTGAGGCCGTCCCTAAGAACTGAGATCTGTATGTGTGATTTAAGATTCAGCTACTACCATGCATTGGGATCCTTAACTGACCCTCTCGGCTTCTTAATCACCCTAGTACTCTGTCCAGGAGTTGCAATTAGTTACTGGTGTTTGTAGGTTATGTGTTGGCGGCCGTGCGTAGCGCTGACCCTAGGGGTGGGCTATGTTGCAGTAGATACACCGTGGCCGGGTATGCCGGGCGCCCGTTTGGCCTCTCGGGACCCTGTTCACATCGTTCGGGGCCGTATGTGGAAACCTCGGCCGGACTCCCTGCGGATGGAACCTGGATAGGCGATAAACCTGGACTAGGGACTTAAGTGTTTAGGTAGGCCGTGGCCGACACCCTCGCTGGGCTTCCGCTTGAAGGTTGCCGAGTACATGTCGTGTAAACGGCGATAAGTGGTGAAAGCGTGTATGACGAAGTACACCCCTGTAGGGTATAAACTATTCGAATAGCCGCGTCCGTGGTAAAGGACTACTTGGTTGCCTATACAGTTCATAGACAAGTTAATGGATATTATTAAAAGACTCAAGATAAGTGTGAGTACCGAGGATGGCCCTCTCGTAGGATGACGAGGGAGGATCCCCGGTGGAGTATTGTGTTGGTGAGTAGTGGACTCGTGTGCGAAAACTATTTACTGGTGGAGTTCCGTAGGATAGCTTAGCCAAGAGTCAAAGCTGGCTTGCTACATCAACCCCACCGCCTTCTTGAAAATAAGCATGTATAGTAGGTTCTAATGTAAGACTTGCTGAGTACCTTTGTACTCATGTTTGCTTAATTACTATTTCAGACGACACCGCCTACTCCGATGGGTTTTACGTAGACCTTGACATCGACGAGTGACTAGCCACCCAGGTGGTGATCCTGGCCATGGAGGGCTTTATGTAGATAGACAGGCTTCGAGAAGCCGTCTTTCTTGCTAGAGTCTGTACTCAGACTAGTTGCTTATGGATGTGCTTGTATGTTTGTATGACTTGAGTGTCGGGTCATGCGACCCCTATATGTAAGAACATGTTATGTATGGCTCTCTGGAGCCTTTAGATAAAGTACTTGAGTTGTAGAGTTTTGTTGTGATGCCATGTTGTATGTACTCATATCGGGCATATTGTGTGTATGATTGAAATGCTTGGTATGAGTGGGATCCGACAATCTAGTTGTTTATCCTCGAGCCATAGTAGTCTGCTACAGCCCGGTTCACCGGAGTCCTGCTAGCCCAGCACTGCTGTTCAGGACACTTGACTGGCCGGCATGTGTTTCACTTTGTCCCTATGTCTGTCCCTTCGGGGAAATGTCACACGGTGACTTCCGGAGTCCTGCCTAGCCTGCTACAGCCCGGGGTTCCCCGGAGTCCTGTCAGCCCAGTGCTACAGCCCGGAATCACTCGTTGATGACCGACATGTTCGATGTGATTCATGTATGCCTGTCTCCATAGGTATGTGCCACTTTGGGTTCACGACTAGCCATGTCGGCCCGGGTTCTCTGTCATATGGATGCTAGCGACACTATCATATACGTGAGCCAAAAGGCGCAAACGGTCCCGGGCGATGGTAAGGCGACACCCGTGGGATACCGTGTGTGAGGCCGCAAAGTGATATGAGGTGTTACGGGCTAGATCGATGTGACATGGAATCGGGGTCCTGACAGCGTTGGCATCAGAGCCGGACTGCCTGTAGGTTTGTTGAGCCAACCGGTCGATGTCGAGTCTAGAAATGCTTAGTTATTTGTAGGGGAATTGATTGTGGGAGGGAACGTAAGGCTGTTTCACTCCTTTACCCTATGTCTCTGATCTGAGTCATTCTCTTCTCATTCAACGTGGGTTAAGGACTAGGCTCTCTTCCTCTATCAGGTTCACGTGTTACTAATCCGTTGTAGCTTATAGGATTGTTGTTACAAGTCCCAGTTCAGTTCCTACTATTCTTAGTATGTTGCTAATTGAATCAGAACCTTGATATTATGTTGTTGAGTGGTATTGTGAACTATTGTGGATGTCTCAAATCTTTTTCTGAGCATTTACAGCCGTTATGCTGTCCAATTTTCCCTAGAAATTCTGATGTCTTTGTCTTGTGGTTGTGCTTTCAGATGGCCAACCGCGTTCATAACCAAGTGGTTCGCCTGACCCGGTGCCTCGACGTGCCCGGTCATACTGCTATGTTAGTCCGGGTCATGATCGAGACGGGTTACTGTTGGTATCCCGAATACACCATCGAAGAGCAGTTCCGCGACTTTAACCAAAGCCAGTATTTCTGCACCGTCAGGATATTTCCTTCTTATCCTGGATCTACCGAGACCCTTCACTGTTCCTATGGACTCGGGGTTACCGTTGAGATGGCTGTGCAGGATGTTGCCTATTCCATGATGACCATCATGCGAGTCCGGACTGGCCTGCTTCGGAACACCGACTTCCATTACATGCCAGCTTCACTTCCGGGAGCGCAAGGGTATCTTCAGGCCATCTATGCTGACTCCACTTAGGAGGACTCATTAACTCATACCACTGCCGAGATGCTCGAAGATAAGGACCGAGAGAATTGGGCCTTGAGGTTGGAGCTTTTCAATACCCATGCTGACCATTGGGCCACATTGACTCGGTTTGCACCTATGGTGCAAGCTGGATGTATGGATACAAGGGACCTGTATCCTGTGAGATCAGCTCTGCCAGACATGGTGGATTGGCGTGATATGGGAGGCGTCACCCCACCCCGTGGTCCCTGCAGGCCACCGTTTATTGGTCCAAGACCTCATCCTAGCCCCTATGGTCCACAGGCTCCTCAGGACTGTCTGTTCCCGGATGGTCATGTTGAACTTCCAGGCTACGGAGGTGACTTCTATGAGAACTACTACGGAGTTGTCCGAGTTAGTAGTAGTATCATTAGTAATGTAGTAGTTGTATCTCCACCGTCCTGCGAGACTTGTGGAATATGACTTTGTGTGTAATCAAATCCGGAGGTGTAGACAAATAATGTATAGGAGCTTGGAATGCCTCCGATGAGATGTAATGTCTTTCATCATAGTTGTACTGTAGCCTGGGCTTGTACTAAACTATGTATGATGTGTATGACCGTTGGTATATATATGGCAGTTTTATATTACCATGACATACGGATGAACATCTCTGCATTCCGTGTTATCCATTACATTCTGCACTTCCTTGCTAAGTTTGAGCCATCCTTATCTAAACCATTGTCTTGTTTTCTCCTAGGATGGTCAACACCCGCAGCAACCCTGCTGCCTTAGAGCAGGGGGAAGCCAGTGCAGCTAGGGGTGAAAATCTGCCTCACCCGCCTTCTCTGGCCGAAGTAATGCTAGAGGCGGAAAGAAACAAGCGTGAGACTAACCGCCTGCTGGAGCGAATTGAGCAGAACACTGCACGCCACCCGCGAAATGATTTGGTGTCAATCAATGACTTTATCAAGCTGTACCCACCAAAGTTTAACCAGTCCGTCGAGCCCCTCGACGTGGATGACTGGCTTCATAGCATCACCCACAAGCTACGTTCTGCCAACGTAGCCGAAGCCGACAAGGTTACCTATGCTGCCTATCACCTCGAAGGCCCTGCTAGCCTTTGGTGGGAAAACTTCAAAGCTATGCGCTCGGTCGGCCAAATCACTACTTGGGTTGAATTCAGTGAGGCTTTCCGTGAGCATCACATTCCGGAAGGTCTCATGGATCGCAAGAGGGAGGAATTCTGCAACTTCACCCAAGGAAGACTGACTGTGGATGCTTATAGTCGTGAATTTGGGAATCTGGCACGTTATGCTCCTGAAGAGGTATCTACTGACGCTAAGAAGTAGGAAAGGTTCCGCAAGGGACTTAGCCCTGAGCTTTGCCGCGATCTCCGTCTGCATGAGTGCACATCCTTTCAGAAGTTGGTCAATAAAGCCATCGGTGCTGAGACGGGCCAGACTGATTATGACGCTTCACGCAAGCACTCCCGTGATTTTGGCTCTTCATCCGGCTCTGGAACTCAGAAGCGCCGGGTGTGGATTCCAAGCACGGCACTTCCACCCAGGTTCATCCCGAGGCCATCCTTTGAGGCGCCTCGTCCCAACCAACAATTTGCACCGCCCAAGCCCTATGGTGGCCCCGCTGCTAATGCTGCTCCACGCCCCAATGTGGTGACATGCTTCAAGTGTGGAGAGTCGGGTCACTATAGCCGAGAGTGTCCCCAGAACAACAACCCCAATCAAACTGGAAAGTCCATTGGCCGTGGTAAGCCAGCGGGGAAGACTTTCTACGCCAAGCCGGCCACCACTACACGTGGCCATGTAAATTATGTTTCAGCCGAGGAGGCTCATGAGGATCCTAACGTCGTCCTTGGTACGTTCCTTGTTAACTGCCATCCGGCATCTGTTCTTTTCGATACTGGAGCATCTCATTCATTCATATCCGAGAACTATGCTTGATTGCATAACACGACATTCTGTGACATGCCCTCTACTATGGAAATTCAAACCCCTGGCTCTAGATGGCAAACTTCTAGAGTAAGCCATGGGAACGAAATTCTTGTCGATAGGCTTGTCTTCCTTGCATCCTTAATAGCTCTCAAGTCCTCGGACATAAACATCATCTTGGGTATGGACTGGATGTCAGCTCATTATGCTAAGATTGATTGTGCCACTAGAACCGTTCAACTTACTCACCCGTCGGGCAAGATAGTTAACGTCATAACCCGAGTGGCCAAGCGCCAACTTTACTCCCTAAATGCCAACCCCCTTCGAGACCTTGAGGACGTTCCGGTAGTCCGAGACTTTCCGGATGTCTTTCCAGAAGAACTGCCAGGTGTTCCACCCGACAGGGATGTTGAGTTTGTGATAGACCTTGTTCCAGGAACCGTTCCAATTTCAAGAAGACCCTACAAGATGGCACCCTTAGAACTAGCCGAGCTTAAGAACCAACTCGATGAGTCCTTGAAAAAGGGTTTTATCCGTCCTAGTTCCTCTCCTTGGGCTTGCCCCGTCCTCTTCGTTAAGAAGAAGGATGGAACGGATCGAATGGTTGTGGATTACCGACCTGTCAACTTGGTCACCATCAAGAACAAATATCCGCTTCCCAGGATCAACGATCTGTATGATCAGCTCGCTGGATCCTCAGTCTTCTCCAAGATGGATTTGAGGTTGGGTTACCATCAAATGAAAATTAGAAATGGGGACATTCCAAAAACGGCCGTTGTTACTCGTTATGGCTAATACGAGTACACCGTCATGTCCTTCGGTTTAACCAATGCCCCAGCCACCTTCTCGCGGTTAATGAACTCGGTTTTCATGGAGTACTTGGATAAATTCGTCGTAGTATACCTCGATGACATACTCATCTACTCCAAGAATGAAGAGGAACATGCCGTACATCTAAGGCTGGTATTGATGAAACTTCGAGAGCATCGCCTTTATGCCAAATTCTCCAAGTGTGAATTTTGGTTGCCAGAAGTGACCTATCTAGGCCATGTAATCTCTGGTAAGGGTATTGCTGTCAATCCCGAGCGAGTTCAAGCCGTCCTTGATTGGACTCCACCTGAAACGGTCAAGCAAGTTCAGAGTTTCCTTGGCTTAGCGAGCTATTTCCGCCGCTTCGTCGAGAATTTCTCCAAGGTTGCTAAACCTCTAACTGAACTCCTCAAGAAAGATAAAAAGTTCGAGTGGACTCCACAGTGCGAGTTCAGTTTTCAAGAACTGAAAAGACGCCTGACATCTGCCCCTGTACTGGTACCACCAGATTTCTCCAAGGACTTTATTATCTATTGCGACGCCTCGCGACAAGGACTAGGTTGCATACTCATGCAAGATCGTCAGGTAATTGCCTATGCTTCACGGCAATTACACCCACATGAGGAAAATTATCCCACACATGATCTAGAGCTTGCAGCTGTAGTCCATGCACTTAAAACTTGGCGACATTACCTTCTCGGTAATCGTTGCGAGAGATCTTCACCGATCACCAAAGTTTGAAATATATCTTGACCCAACCAGATTTGAATCTCAGGCAAAGACGTTGGGTTGAGTTGATCTCGGATTACGACTTAGGAATAACTTACACCCCGGGCAAAGCCAATGTCATGGCTGATGCACTAAGTCGTAAATCCTATTGTAACAACCTGATGTTACAACAAAGTCAACCACTTCTCCATGAGGAATTCTGTAAGCTTAATCTTCACATTGTTCCTCGAGGATTCCTATCCACCCTGGTGGCGAAACCTAACCTTATGGATCAGATCATAACCGCCCAGCGGTATGATAAGGGCATATCCCGGATTAAGGAAAACATTGCTAGCGGAGTTGCTAAATGTTTTTCCATGGATAAGCGGGGTGCTGTCTTCTTTGAGAACCGCTTGGTGGTTACCAAGAAACAACATCTACGCCAATTGATCCTTAAGGAAGCTCATGAATCCCCTCTCACCATTCATCCCGGTAGTACCAAAATGTATCAAGACCTACGTCAGAGGTTTTGGTGGACTAGGATGAAGAGAGAAATCGCTCAATACATTGCTAATTGCGACGTTTGTCGTCGTGTTAAAGCAGAGCATCAACGGCCTGCTGGCACCCTTCAACCTTTGGCTATTCCTGAATGGAAATGGGATAAAATCAGTACGGATTTCATCACTGGGTTTCCCAAGACCAAGAGAGGGAATAATGCCATCTTCGTTGTGATCGACCGACTTTCCAAAGTAGCCCACATTCTACCTGTTCGTGAGCGTATCACCGCCAGCCAGCTAGCTGAGTTATACATCTCCCGAATAGTGTCTCTTCATGGTGTTCCATTGGAAATTAACTCAGACCGTGGGAGTCTCTTCACCTCTCGATTTTGGGAAAGTTTCCAAAATGCTATGGGAACTCGTCTCTCCTTTAGCACTGCCTTCCATCCTCAATCAAGTGGTCAAGTAGAGTGAGTCAATCGAATTCTAGAAGATATGCTCCGAGCTTCTGTCATCTCGTTCGGAATAAGTTGGGAGAAATTCCTTCCATTCATGGAGTTTGCTTATAACAATAGTTATCAAGCCAGCTTAGGCAAGGCTCCTTTTGAAGTTCTCTATGGACGAAAATGTCGAACGCCTCTTAACTGGTCAGAAACATGGGAAAGATAACTCTTTGGCCCGGATATGATTCAGGAAGCAGAAGAGTAGGTTCGCGTTATTCTTGAGAAATTGAAAACAGCTCAATCTCGTCAAAAGAGTCAATATGACCATAAACATAAGCCTATGACTTATGAAGTCGACGAGAAGGCTTACCTTCGGGTTACTCCGTTAAAGGGAACCCATCGTTTCGGTATCAAAGGTAAATTGGCCCCTCGTTACATCGGACCCTTTCGCATTCTTGCCAAACGAGGAGAAGTTGCCTACCAATTGGAACTACCTCCGCATATTTCCAGAGTTCACGATGTCTTCCACGTTTCACAACTCAGGCGTTGCTTCGTGGATCCTATCCGTGAAGTGGACCATGAAACACTTGATCTACAAGATAACCTCTCTTATCGGGAATATCCCGTTCGTATCCTTGATCAAGACGAGCGTACCACTCAACGCCATAATATCAAGTTTCTCAAGGTTCAATGGTCACATCATTCCGAGGAAGAAGCCACTTGGGAAAGGGAGGATCGTCTTCGACTCGAGTACCCCACCTTCTTTCCAGAGGATCCTAAATCTCGGGACGAGATTCTTTTGAGTGGGGGTGAGTTGTCACACCCTAGCTAGTCCATGCATTAGAATGTGCATCATGTTTAAATTTCTCTTAAATTTGAAATGGGGAAAGCAGAAACCCCCAACACCCCCCCTGGAAAAACTAGGGTTTACTAAAATTATTTTCAATGAACCTGAAATGCCCTTCTAAAAAGTTCACCCTCTTTGTCTTGGGTTAGAACCTCTGGCAAAATTGGTGCACAATTTTCTAGGTCAACAGAAGGTCATTGAATAAAATCATAAGTATTTGAATTTGGGCATTTAAATGCTATAAAATAATTTAAATTCTCAAATAATTTTGGGAGTAAATGTTTCCTGTTGGAAATATTCTAAACAGAGGCCACTCGTTGATGACCGACATGTTCTACAGTGCTACAGCCCGGAATCACTCGTTGATGACCGACATGTTCGATGTGATTCATGTATGCCTGTCTCCATAGGTCTGTGCCGCTTTGGGTTCACGACTAGCCATGTCGGCCCGGGTTCTCTGTCATATGGATGCTAGCGACACTATCATATACGTGAGCCAAAAGGCGCAAACGGTCTCGGGCCATGGTAAGGCGACACCCGTGGGATACCGTGCGTGAGGCCGCAAAGTGATATGAGGTGTTACCGGCTAGATCGTTGTGACTTGGAATCGGGGTCTTGACAGCTGCGGCCCCGGCGGACAGTTGGGATTCCCGTGGAGTTACTGCGCGCAGTAACTTTATCATGGAACGTGGGAGTCGTGGGGCCGTGGGCGCAGTAAATCCCCACGACCACCCCCTCGGCTTCGCAGCCTACAGGGCTATAAGTAGGGGGGAGAGGGGGCACGCGCGCCCCTCCTTCCCACCACTCCTCGCTCTCTTCCTTCTCACTGCTCCTCGCTCTCCTCCTTCTTCTTCTTCTTTGCTCCGCCATGCGCCCAAGCTCCGGCGAACGCCGCGGCGACAACTCGCGATGAGTTCTTCCTCTGCCGCCATGCCTCCCCCGGTGCGCTCTAGCACTTGGGATGGTTCCGAAGTCCACGACGACCACAGTGAGTTCCTTCGCCGGACTCGTCGGCTCCCCGGCGAGGATCACGTGCGGGTGCGCCATGCGCCGAAGGTGTAGATTTCCCCCGCGCCGCAGGAGGGCGAGCGGGTCATCTTCCGCTCGCACTGCCTACGCGGGTTGGGGCTGCCGACGAGCAGTTTCTTCCGATCATTCCTAGAGTTCAACGGCCTCCAGCTGCACCACCTCACCCCAACACAGTGGTGCTTCTGTCCGCATTCGTGGCCTTGTGCGTAGGCTTCATCGGAGTCCTCCCCACCCTCGAGCTCCGGGGGAAATTCTTCTTCTCCAAGCTCGGCACCCAGGCCGCGGGCGTGCCAGCTCAATGTGGCGCTTTCATCGCCGTGTGAAGGTCCAGAGCCGACAACCCCTTCCCCTCCATCTCGCTGATAAAGTCGGTGAAGATGTGGCATAGATCCTACTTTTACGTCAGGAGCGTCTCAGCGAGGGGGGACTGGGTCAACTTGCTGGCTTTCGAAGCCGGCCCGCCAGCTGGGCAACTGCCCAACTGGTCGTACCGGGCCAAGTCGCTGACGCCTGCGGGAGCCGGCGCCATCGTGCGACTCCGAGTGCTGACGCAGTCGGAGGGTTTGACTGGTCTGGACCTGCTGGCCGCCTTCGTGGCACGCCGAGTTCTCCCACTCCAAGGCCGCCCCCACATGATATGCCAGATGAGTGGGCACTGAGACTCGAGTCGGATGTGCACCAAGGACATGCCTCACGAAGAGGTGGCCTTCATGGTGAACTACCTCTCGGACAGCAAGCTCCTGGAGGATTGGCGGTTCGGCAAGGAGCCGTACTCCCGCGCCAACCCCCCGCCCGTGGTGAGTCGCCTTTCCTTTCTTTCTTTGGATTGTCTTCCTTCTTGCCGAGTTTTGTTTTGACCAGTCGGCTTTGGTTAGAATCCCCTCCTCCATTCACCAGCTGGCACCTCAGGGCCAGCCCGCGAGTTCCTCGCCGACGGGGCGGAGAGCGACGTTGACGACCCCGATCTGGGGGCGGCGGCTCTGGAGGACGACACCGAGGGAGGAGGAGGAACATCAGGCGACTTCAGGCCTTCGGCCACTTTCACCGACTGACCTGACAACGACGCCGAGGGGAAAGTCGCCCCCCACCATCGGCTAGGAGCCAACCAGCATGGCGCGGGCTCTTCTGCCGCGCCGGGTGCTCCAGGCGGCGAGAAGAAGCGCAGGGCCGTGCCGACCTTGTTCGGCAGTCGGCCGAAGAAACCCAAGGGTTTGGCTGCGGCGACCCGGCGGGACGAGGCGGCCGCAAAGGCCATCCGCTTCTGTAAGGAAGTGAAGAAGCCACCATTGGTCTCCGCGTGAGTATCCTATTTCAATGCTTTATTCTTTCTTCGTGACTTTGTCTAAGTTTTTTGCTTGCCCCCTTGCTTCAGGGCTCCCCTCACTCTTGAGAGGGTCACCGCCGCCTCCGTCAAGGGGTCAGCGGAGACGTCCGCCACCACTCGGTGGATTGACCCCGCTGCTGACCTCCGGGAGGTGACAGAGCGGAATGCGCAAGAGAAGCGCAATGAAGAAGAGGCCGTTCGCCTGGAGAAGGCGGAGGCCGATAGGCGGAGGCCTCCGCCAACGTAATCGCGAGTCGACTCGTCGGGGCCTTGTACGCACAAGGAGAGCTGACGGGGCTTGGGAGGACGCTTGTACGTGCTGGTGAAGTTGCGAACGAATGCTTCGGTGAAGTCGACCCAGCTATTGATGCAGCGGGGCTTTAGGTTGTTCAGCCATGTCCAGGCCGTGCCCTGGAGCATGAGCGGAACGTACTTCACGGCGACACACTTGTTGCCGTTTGCTATGCTGACAGCCGTGGAGTAGTCGACTAGCCAGTCTTCCGGCTTCACGGAGCCGGTATACTTGGGCGTGTCTCTTGGGAGCGTGAACCCTCTGGGAAAGGGCTCGTCTCGAATGCGGGGCCCGAAACAAGGCGGACCCAGCTCGTCTTGTTCTTCTAGCGCCAGGGATCGGTGAAGCTAGTCGATCCGGTGGCGGGCGTCATTCTCTCCAACTCCCTCTCGGCGGCCAAGGCGGTCGCGGAGAGTCGGATTATCAACAGGCGGCAAGGAGACCCGCCTCTGCTTGCGAGGAGGGGGAGGCGGACAGTCGTCCCGTCATTCCACTGCCCTCGGGCGGCCGTCTCGGTCGCGCTCCATGGTAATGCGAGTCCGACTGTGGCTGACAGCCGGCTCCTTGTCTCTTCTTCCTCGGGCGTCGCCAGTCGGCGTCCCAGACGTCGCGCCTTGATCTCGGTGAAGGTCATCGTTTGGCCGCTACGGCGCCTCCGTGCGGCAGCCAGCCTTGTTCTTTGCGGCGGCCGCGTCGAGGAGCCGCTGGACTCGCTCCATCATGAGGCGGCATTCTTCGCCCTCGAAATTGTCCAGCTCATCTGCCGCTGCCTGAGCGGCTTGGATGTTCTCCGCTGGTGTAGCGTACATAGGGCGGCTTGCCCCAAACAGGTTGGCGATGGCTATGCCCCGCTGCCGGACCGCGCCAAGGCGGCTGGGCCGCGCCGGGGCCGGCGAGCCGCCGACGGCGCGATCCATCTCCCGCTGGTAGGCTTCTGACAAGCGCCTCATGCTGGCCAGCTTCTTCGCGCCTTCAATGAGCTGAAGGCGGCACATCTCCAACGTCTCCGCGTTAGCGTCTTCCGGAATGGGCGCAGTTAGGTCCTGTAGCACCGCGCCGAGTGAGTCGTGCGCTCCTCCGCCGGGGAGCTTGTCATGACTGATGACTAGCACCTCGGTGACGGTGCTTCCATCGCTCTCCGCGCGAGGGAGGAGTTCGTCGTAGACCACCACACTGGTGGGGAAGGCGTCGAGCGACGCGGTGTCGAAGTCGACTAACATCGGGTCGGTGGAGCCCACAGACTCCAAGTCTATGCCAGGCTCGCCGGAAACGTGGAGTTGACCGAGGAGGCCCGCGAGGAGGCTCTCGGGGCCGCCCGTGCCTGCGTTGGATGCAGGTTCATCGAAGAGGTGGACCTCGCCGACTAGTTCGGCCAGGCAGCTGGCTGCGCAGGCAATCTCAACGCCGCTTAGCGCGTCGGCGCAAACTCCGTCTGGCATGCCTGGCTGGCTGCGCTCGCCAGGGAGAAAAAGGGTTCCCGTCCAAAACAGGTCTCCGGACGGCAGTGCACCATGCCCCACGGTGGGCGCCAAATGTCGGGGGTTTGGTGCGACATATGCCAACGGATGGCTTATCATGGTGGGGGCGAGTAGAACGTTGCCGGTGCCTGGAAACGGGATGAGGCGAATGCATGCACGCCGGCGAATCTTACCCAGCTTCAGGGCTCTCCGGGGAGATAATACCCCTACTGCTGCTCTGCGGGGCCTCCGCATGGTCACTATGGCAAAGTGTTTACACGGTTGCTCCTTGAGCTGTTTCTTGGAGGTAGGAGAGGGCAAGGCTAGCTCTGTCCCTTCTATATGATCTGGTATAGAGCTACTGGGTTCCAACCCATTGCATCGGTGCCCTGGGGGGTTTATATAGGCCTACCCCCCAGGGGTACAATGGTAATCCGGCTGGACGCGAGCCCAGCCGTCAGTGCCTCTGGCCTCCGTCTTCTCTGCCGACCGCTGGGGCCCACCGACTGGCGGGCCCCGCCGACTGGCCTAGTACAGAGCCGACATGCCGCGTCCGTCGCGGGCGGGTCTTGCCGGCTGCTGATTACTGTAGCCGTGCTTCTGCTGATGCAGGCTTGATCATGAGGTCATGGCAACAGCCCCGCCGCCCGGTGGGTGATCACTGTCGCCACTCCCCATCACATCTTGATTAATGGCGCATGGGCCCCGGGGGAGGGCTCGGCCGACACCCCCGGGCCAACTCTCGACGGGTCCGATTGGTGGTCCTCTTGCCGTCTCCTGGGGTCTCACCGACTGGTGGGACCTGCTGCCTCTAGGCCGTACAGAGAAGCCGTCGTGGGTGCTAGATTCGGTCCCGCGGTGCTTATGTCAGGGCCGGCATGGCAACAGTGCCTCGCCGCACGGAGATCTTCCGTGGTACGGCGTGCTATGGCCATGCCTGCCGTTGGTAAGGGGCAAGAACGGGCTTCATTGTTGCCACTCCCCTGCCCCGTCCCTCTTGATGAGATCGTGAGGGGTGTTGGAGTCGCAGGCCGACTCCCCAAAGCCGGCTTCTCTGGAATTCGCTAGTCAGGAGTTGGCTTTCCCTGAAGTCGTCCCTACGACTCGGCCGTGGGTGGTCAGTCGGCCGTATTGCCGTTGACGTCCTGAAGGCGGCTCTTCGTCCTGGGGTCTTGAGGGGCGCAGCCTGCCCCGATGTCTTGAAAGGTTCTGGGGTTCGGGTTGGCCTACCCGTGGCCCATTACTCCGACATTTATTTGTTGTAGCAATCCGAAGAAAGGTGATTCCCAAAATTGGGACTCGATCCGCACACCCATTGCCTGATGGGCGAGAAAGCGACGGCATGGCGATCCTGGCAAAGGTTGGCTCGCCGAGGCAAAGCCCTCGGTCCAGCTAATCATGACGGAGTTGGTCGGTTAGTGACGCCGAAGTCTCCGGAGTAGGTTGATGAAGAGATGGCGAAGCCCCCGGTCCAGCCGAGATGTCAAAGTCTCGATGTTAGCCGATGAGTCGAAGTAGGTCGGGGTGATGGACACCGGCTTCAAGAAGCAACAGTGCGGCCCTGCCGATGCAGGTCATGACGTTGTCAATGCCGGCTTGATGAAGTGACCATGCGGCGATGCCGGTGTGCCCGCTCCGTGTAATCCGTGGGGCGGCGATGTTGGTGATGATTTATCCTTCGCAATGCCGAACTCTTGTTCGGCTTGCCGAGATGATGATCTGAAGAAGTTGAGCTCGGCTCAACAAAGTGACGACGTGTCTAGCATAGGTCGACAACCTTGGAGCAATATTGCCGGACTGGTCTGGCACTAGCATGATGATGAAGATGACCTCAGGGGAGGCTTAAAATTTTACCAGCACGTGTTTAAAAACGATGCACAATACCCTAGAAGAGAACTCCTCTAAAAAGGTTGTCCAATATCACATTCATAAAGAAACATGAATTCGGGTCGGATCCGTATTCGCGCAGAAAAGAGATCCGAAAATTGGTCCACTCATAGGAAGGTTCCAAGAGTTTGAACCGTCGGATCGAGCTGAAATTTGGAGGGGTGGTAGATATGGGCATTCCGCAGTAGATGAATGGTTGGATCTTCCAAAGGACCTCTAAGCTGGGCTCTAGAGACCACGCCCTAAACTCATCCAGATTTCCGTCCAGATTTGACAGGGCTTCGGTATATCGTAGATTGTCGGAGATTCCTCCATTGGAACTCGTCGAAATTTTGTATGGTTGTTGTAGACGTAATTCCGCACTATTCCACCGAAGAAATCATCAAACTGACGCTCGAGGAGGTGGTGACGGCGGATACAAGTTCATTGTCCATAAAAACAGCACGACCGCCCGAGGGCAATGTTGACGTTGAGCCCTCGAGCTCCTTGGATGATTCCTCTATGATCATGATAGAGATCGGAGTAGATGTTGAAGAAGGCCCCCGTCCGAACATGACGATCAGAGATGGAGCACGGTCCTCGGTCGAGCCAAGGTGACCAGTCAAGCCGAAGACGAAGATGCCGGCGTCGCAGTTGACCTGCGGGCAAGCCATTGATCCTTTTGCTGATCACACAGCGGAATTCTCAATGAAAGCACCAATGTCGGTGTCAAAACTGGCAGATCTTGGGTAGGGGTCCCGAACTGTGCTTCTAAGGTCGATGGTAACAGGAGACAGGGCCCACGATGTTTACCCAGGTTCGGGCCCTCTCTATGGATGTAATACCCTACTTCCTGCTTGATTAATCTTGATGATATGAGTATTACAAGAGTTGATCTGCCACGAGATTGTAGAGGCTAAACCCTAGAAGCTAGCCTATGATTATGATTGTTGTGTATCTATCGACTAGCCTGACCCTGGTTTATATAATGCACCAGAGGCCTAGGATAACAAGAGTCCTAGCCGAATACGTCGGTGGGGGAGCAGTTCTTGTCTTGATCACCAAGTCTTGTGGAATCTTCTTTGTATGCGGCAGCTGTCTGAACTGGCCCATGAGTATACGGCCATGGGGGTCCTCAGCCCAATCTAACTGACTGGGAGACGATGTGGTGAGTACCCCCTAGTCCAGGACATCGTCAATGAGAGAAAAGGCATTAGAATTACTCCAAAAAGCATTATTCTGGATAAAAACATCATAAATAACAGTAAGAAATACTGATGCAAAATGGACGTATCAACTCCCCCAAGCTTAGACCTCGCTTGTTCTCAAGCAAAAAACCAAAATCGAAAAACATGTCCACATGCTGAGAGAGAGAGAGAGAGAGGTGTCGATAAAAACAAAAACTCTATTATACTTCTCATTAACTTAAACATAAGACTCATATCATAGAAATTTTATCATAGACTTCTCATGAATAAGTGACAATTCATCACACTATTGAAGTACAAAGCAAATACTCTAATATAAACCAACAAACTATGTTCTCAGTCAACTTTGCAACTACAATTCATCATCTTTTCAGGAAGGGTCGCGTATCAGAGCCTTTAAGCAAGTCCACATACTCAACCATCATATGGTTTTCTATGATTGCTAACACTCACCGTGTACACATGAGTAAAACGTTTCGACCGGACACATAGCAAGATAGGGGCTTATAGTTTCTCCTCCCAGCGTATTCACTTCAAGGGCGATGTCAACAATAATAATTCATGCTTTCTATATTCAACTGGACATATTTTCCTAGATCTTTCCTCACCACATGATGCTTGTCAATGGGGAAAAATAAGAAGGAATAGGTGGAATACTTTAACTCCTTGCATAAAAGTAAAATATAGGCCCATCGTGGAGGGAAGCAGAGGTTGACATGCGCTTATTTGTATGTATGCTCAACCCCTTGTACAAAATAACGTCACGTTGCATTGCCCCTTGTGATAGTGACCTTTATTATGCAGTCTGTCGCATTTATTCTTCACCATCACAAGTTCGTGCAACGCTCAATTTTATCTTACACTAAATGATCTCACACTTTTAGAAGCATTTTTATTGCCTTTTTGCACCAATGACAACTTACTTGAGGTATCTTTCTCAATCCCTAGGTCGGTATGGTGGACACTTGAAAATAAGATTTGGGTTTAAGGGTTTTCGGATCCACAAGTAGTATCTCTACTTAGTGCGGAATTTTTGGCTAGCAAAGATAGGGGCAAGCACCACATGTTAAAGGATCCATGAAAATATGACTTCTATGTGAATATAAACAAACATAAAGCATTAAGTTGTCTTCCTTGTCCAACGTCAACAATTTTGGCATATAATATTTTGATGAGGGCTCGCAATCACAAAAGATTTCTAGGATAATATATTTATATGTGAATCTTCTCTTCCCTTATTAATTCTTTCATGAGTTGCATCATTGACTAATGCTATGTTTGTCAATCTCTAATAAAATGTTCGACTTATACTTTTCTTTATGTGGAGTCATCACCTACCATCAGATTAGGATATGATCTTTTTCATTTACTTCCTTTCTTTCATTTATTCCCTTTCTTTTAATTGCAACATGAAAAATAAAGAAAGAAAAAACTCAAACTAAACTTTATTATATGTCTCGCACATGATTACTAGGATAGATCATTAAGAAAATTCTCGAAAAGAAAGGATTGAACTAAACTTTTATTCATCTAAAGCAAAAGATTGAACTAAAAAAAGTAAAAGCAAAAAAGATACTGGGATGATATGATACAAGGCACCTCCCCCAAGCTTGGCGGAAGCCAAGGGGAGTGCCCATACCCGATACTCAATTTTCTTTTGGTGGTGAAGATGATGGTGGCGGTGATGAAGCGATCCTATCCTTAAGGATCAATAGATTCTCCAATCGACGGATGACGCTCCAGAGGTGGATGATATGCTCTTGATGCAGAATATTTTCACGAGTGAGATACTTATTTTGTATGCGGACTATTTCAATGACGTGAAAGGCTTCAATATCAGCACGAAGGTGAACAAGGTAGGGTTTAATGATATATTCCTCTTCCTCCTCAGCTGGCAGTGCTTGTTCGAAGGCCAGAGGTTGATCTATAGTAACCTCCTTGCTCTTATCTCCTCTGACGGCTTCCGCGGGCTCTTCTCTCTTCAACTCGATCTTCATCAACCAAGCATCCTCTTCCATGTTATTGGAGGAATAAGAAGACATGATGCCTGACTCAACAGATCTGACAGAAAACAACAAGAAAAGAGAACAGGGGATTTCTCCGTGATACAGTGGCCAAAAGGTTTGGGAAGTATATATATATATATTTTTATCTTGGGGGACAAGCAAACGGAAGAAAAGAGAAGTCCGGATGGTGTCCCAGGTGGGCACAACACACTTGGGCGGGCCAGGAAGCCTAGTGGGGCGCCCTGGTGTCTTGTGCCCACCAGGGTACGCTTCCTGGTAGTTTCTTATTTTCCTATTTTCTAAATATTCCAAAACTGACAAAAAATATTTTTGCGGATTTTTCGGAGTCCGTTTACTTACCGTATCACGTACCTCCTTATTTTCACGATTCTGGAGTGTTCCGGAAGGACTCTTTTATGTGTTCTTCTGGTATCAAAGTTTGGATATTATTACTTTCAACATTAATGGGCATACTTGAGATATAATGTTTTATTCGTTGCCCATTGACAACCTTCGGGTTAGTACCTTCGGCATTATTTATTTTGATGGCCCCAGACCGATAAAATTCCTCGATAACATAGGGGCCTTCCCATTTTGAGAGGAGTTTTCTTGCAAAGAATCTGAAATGAGAGTTGTACAAAAGAACATATTCTCCGACTTTAAACTCACGCTTTAGAATTCTTCTGTCATGCCATCTTTTAACTTTTTCTTTGAATAATTTTGCATTTTCATAAGCTTGGGTTCTCCATTCATCTAATGAGGTAATATCAAATAACCGCTTTTCACCAGCAAGTTTGAAATCATACTTGAGCTCTTTGCTGGCCCAATATGCTTTATGTTCTAACTCAAGAGGCAAGCTTTTCCATAAAACATTTTATAAGGAGACATACCCATAGGATTTTTATATGTTGTTCTATAAGCCCAAAGTGCATCATCTAATTTCTTAGACCAATTATTCCTGGACCTATTGACAGTCTTTTGAAAAATTAATTTTTTTCCCTATTGCTAAGTTCAACTTAACCACTAGACTGAGGGTGATAAGGTGATGCAATTCTATGGTTAACATCATACTTGGCAAGCACTTTGTGGAAAGCACCAAGAATAAAGTGGAAAACCATCAAGCATTAAATATCTAGGGACTCCAAACCTTGGGAAAATAACTTCGCTAAGCATTTTAATAGAGGTGTTGTGATCAGCACTACTGGTTGGTATAGCTTCTACCCATTTAGTAACATAATCAGCAGCAACCAAAATATGTGTATACCCAATAGAGGAAGGAAAAGGTCCCATGTAATCAAATCCCCAAACATCAAATGGTTCAACAGCAAGTGAATAATTCATAGGCATTTCTTGATGCTTACCGATCTTACCCATTCTTTGACATTCATCACAAGATAAGACGAACTTACGGGCATCCTTGAAGAGAGTAGGCCAACAAAATCCAGATTGCAATACCTTGTGAGTAGCTCTATCTCCAGCGTGATGCCCTCCATAAGCTTAGGAGTGACATTTCCGTAGGATTTGTCCATGTTCATGCTCAGGTACACAACGTCAAATAATATCATCTACTCCTTCTTTATAAAGATGTGGGTCATCCCAAAAGTAATGTCTGAAATCATACAAAAACTTTTTGTTTTGTTGACATATAAAGCTAGGTGGTAAATATTTAGCAATAATGTAATTAGCATAGTCAGCACACCAAGGAGTATTATGAGCAACATTTATTGTATCTAACTTCTCGTCAGGAAAACTATCATCAATGGGCAGTGGGTCATCAGGCACATTTTGAAGCCTGGACAAGTTATCAGCTACGGGGTTCTCAGCACCTTTTCTATCGATGATATGTAAATCAAATTTTGTTACAAGAGAACCCATCGAATAATTCTAGGTTTAGCATCTTTCTTTTCCATAAGATATTTAATAGCAGCATGATCAGTGTGAACAATTACTTTGGAATCAACAATATAAGGTCTAAATTTATCACAAGAAAAAACCACTGCTAAGAATTCTTTTTCAGTAGTAGCATAGTTTCGTTGAGTACTGTCTAGAGTTTTACTAGCATAATGAATAACATTCAGTTTCTTATCAACTCTTCATCCAAGAATAGCACCAATAGCATAATCACTAGCATCACACATAATTTCAAAAGGCAAGTTCCAATCAGGTGGTTGAACAATAGGTGCAGAAATTAAGGCTTTCTTGAGTGTTTCAAAGGCTTCTAAACAATCATCATAAACAACAAAAGGAATATCCATTTGCAAAAGATTCATAATAGGCCTAGAAATTTTAGAGAAGTCTTTGATAAATATCCTATAGAAACCAGCATGACCTAAGAAACTACGAACACCTTTTATATCTTTAGGACATGGCATTTTCTCAATTGCATGACCCTTCGCTTTGTCCACTTCAATACCTCTTTCAGACATTTTATGACCCAAGACAATGCCTTCATTAACCATAAAGTGGCACTTCTCCCAATTCAAGACAAGATTTGTTTGTTCACATCTCTGCAAAACTCGATCAAGATTGCTTAAACAATCATCAAAAGACTTCCCCTAAATAGAGAAGTCATCCATGAAAACCTCAACAATCTTTTCACAAAATTCGGGGAATATAGCAGTCATACATCTCTGAGAAGTAGCAGGTGCATTAAATAAACTAAAAGGCATACGTCTATAAGCATAGTTTCCAATGGGACAAGTAAAAGTGATCTTTTCTTGATCAGCTTGAGAAACAGGTATTTGTGAAAAACTAGAGTATCCATCAAGGAAGAAAAAATGTGTCTGCTTAGACAATATTTCAAGCATTTGATCAATAAAAGGCAGAGGGTAATGATCTTTTCTATTTGCTTTGTTTAATTTTCTAAAATCAATTACCATTCTATAGACTGTAACACTTTGTGGAATAAGTTTGTTCTTATCATTAGGAACAACAGTTATACCTCCTTTCTTAGGGACACAATGAACAGGACTTACCCATCTACTATCAGCTATAGGATAGATTATACCTACTTCCAGAAGTTTTAAGATTTCCGTTCTTACCACTTCCTTCATTTTTGGATTTAACCTACATGGGTGATCAACAACGGGTTTAGCATCAGGTTCCATATTAATTTTGTGCTGACATAGACTGGGACTAATGCCCTTAAAATCATCAAGAGTTTATCCAATAGGAGCTTGGTGCTTCCTCGGAACTTTCAATAATCTTTGTTCTTCATGTTCTGAAAGGTTAGCACTAATAATAACAGGATATATCTTCTTTTCATCAAGATAAGCATATTTCAAAGTGTAACAATTGTTTTAATTCAAATGCGGGATCACCTTTATGTGGAGGAGGACCTCCTAGAGTTTCAATAGGCAAATTGTGTTTAAGCAGAGGACGTTGTTCAGAGAAAATCTTATCTATTTCATTTCTTTCATGCATATGTAATTCATTTTCATGGTCTAGCAAATATTGTTCTACTGGATCAGTAGGTAGCACAACTTTGCTAGACAATTCTTTTTCATGAAGCTTTCTACAAAACTTTGAAAAATTAAACTCATGAGACTCATCACCGAAACTAACACCGACAGTTTGCTTTTCATAGTCAATTTTAGCATTAATGGTGTTCAAGAAAGGTCTACCAAAGATAATGGGACAAAAGTCATCTTGTGGGGAACCAATAACAAGAAAATCAGTAGGGTATTTTATTTTCACACACAAGACTTCAACATCTCTAACAATCCAAATTGGTGATATAGTGTCTCTATTAGGAAGTTTAATAGTAACATCTATGTATTCTATCTCTACGGGTGCAATGTCATTCATAATTTCTTGATATAAAGTGTAAGGAATAGCACTCACACTAGCACCTATGTCACATAAACCATGATAATAGTAATCTCCTCTTTTAACTGAGACAACGGCCATGCCAACAACAGGTCTTTGTTTATCCTTTTTATTAGGTTTGGCAATTCTAGCGGCTTCTTCACAAAAGTAAATAACATTCCCATCCATGTCTTCTTCCAAGAGATCTTTAACCATAGCAATACTAGGTTCTACTTTAATTTGTTCATCAGGTTTAGGTGTTCTAGTATATCTTTTGTTAACGACAGTTGGAACTTTAGCATGGTCCTTTATCCTAACAGGGAAATGTGGTTTCTCAATATAAGTAGAAGGAACAATGGGATCTACATTGCAAAGTATAGTTTCTTATTTAATTGGCACAGGTTCTTTAATTTATTATTTAATAGGTGGGTGATATTTAAACCACTTCTCTTTAGGGAGATCAACATGAGTAGCAAATGATTCACAAAAGGATGCTACTAACTCATAGTCAAGTCCATATTTAGTGGTAAACTTTTGAAAAGCATTGGTATCCATAAAAGATTTAACACAATCATACTTAACTTTAACACCTAACTCTTTACCTTCGTCGAGTTCCCAATCTTCAGAGTTGCATTTAATTCTTTCCAAAAGATCCCACCGGAATTCAATAGTCTTCTTCATAAAAGAACCAGCACAAGAGGTATCGAGCATGGTTTGATCATTACGAGAAAGCCGAGCATAAAAGTTCTGGATAATAATTTCTCTTGAGAGCTCATGATTGGGGCATGAATGTAACATTGACTTAAGCCTACCCCAAGCTAGAGCGATACTTTCTCCTTCACGAGGCCAAAAATTATATATATAATTCCGGTCACGATGAACTAGATGCATAGGATAAATTTTTTGATGGAACTCCAATTTCAAACGATTCCAATACCAAGATCCAATATCATCGCATAGCCTATACCATGCCAATGCTTTTACCTTCAAAGAAAAACGGAAAACCTTTTTCATAACTTCATCTCCCGGCAAACCTACAAGCTTGAACAATCCACATATTTGTTCTACATATATCAAGTGCCTATCAGGATGTTCGGTTACGTCTCCTGCATAAGGATTGGCTAGCAGTTGTTCTATCATACCCGAAGGAATTTCATACTCAATATTTTTAGTAGGTGCAGTAGGTTGAGGGGCTGCTAATTGTGGTTCCGGTCGAGGTGAAGATACCCCAAACAAACCCCTCAAAGGATTGTTTTCCATAGTAACAAGTGACAATAAATTTCAGCACACTATATAAATGTTTCCTTACCAAATTCCACTAACCAAAGGCGCTTCACTCCCCGGCAACGGCTCCAGAAAATAGCCTTGATGACCCACAAGTATAGGGGATCAATTGTAGCTCTTTTCGTTAAGTAAAAGTGTCGGTAAGTAACGGAGTAGTCTGATAGCAAGGTAATTTGTAATGAGCAAGTAATGATAGTAGTACCAAAAGTGCAGCAAGGTAGCCCAATCCTTTTGAGGCAAAGGACAGGCCAAAACGGTCACTTATGATAAGCAAAGTGTTCTTGAGGGTACATGGGATATTCATCTAGTAACTTTCATCATGTTGGCTTAATTCGTGTTCGGTACTTTGATAATTTGATATGTGGGTGGACCGATGCTTAGGTGTTATTCTTACTTGAACAAAGGTCCTACTTATGATTAACCCTCTCAAAAGCATCCACAACTATGAGGAAAGTATTAAGAATAAATTCTAACCATAGCATTAAACTTTTGGTTCCAATCGGTCCCTTATGGAATAGCGCATAAACTGGGGTTTAAGCTTCTGTCACTCATGCAACCCATCATCTAATTGCTACTCCACAATGCATTCCCTAAGGGAATCACAACATACATACTATCAAAATATCGAACACATATCAAGTTCACATGATTACTTGGAACATGATTTCTCCCGTGACTTCAAGAACAAAAGTAATTACTCATAAATGATAATCATGCTGAAGATCAGAGGTGTATTAAATAGCATATTGGATCTGAACATATAATCTTCCACCAAATAAACCATATAGTAATCAACTACAAGATCTAATCAACACTACTAGTCACCCACAAGCACCAATCTATAGTTCTGGTAACAAGATTGATCACAAGAGATGAACTAGGGTTTGAGAGGAGATTTTTTTGTTGAAGATGTTGATGGAGATTGCCCTCCCCAAGATGGGATAGTTGTTGGTGATGGTGATGACAATGATTTCCCCCTCTGGGAGAGAAGTTCCGCCAGAGGGCAAAAGTGGTCCTGCCCAAGTTCCGCCTCGAGATGGCGGCGCTCCGTCCCAAAGTCCTCTACTGATTTTTTGGGTCAAAATGACCTATATACCAAAAGATGGGCACCAGCGGTGGGCCTGGGTGAGCACAGCCCACCAGGGTGCGCGTGGGCTCCCAGGTGCACCCAGGTGGGTTGTGCCCACCTGGTGGGCCCCCTCTGGTAGTTATTTGCTCCAATATTCTTCATATATTTGATAAAAAAATCTCCCTGAAGTTTCAGCTTGTTTGGAGTTGTGCAGAATAGGTGGCCCAACGTAGCTTTTCCAGGTCAGATTTCCAGCTGCCGGAATTCTCCCTCTTTGTGTATACCTTGCATATTATGAGAGAAAAGGCATTAGAATTACTCCAAAAAGAATTAATATGGATAAAAACATCATAAATAACAGTAAGAAAACATGATGCAAAATGGACGTATCAATTAACCCCCTCGCAAGCATCCGCAACTACGAGAGAAGTATTAAGGATAAATCCTAACCATAGTAGTAAACTTTTGGATCCAATCAGTCCGTTACGGAATAGCGCATAAACTAGGGTTTAAGTTTCTATCACTCTCACGACCCATCATCTAAGAACTACTCCAGAATGCACTTCCTTAGGCCCAAATGTGGTGAAGTGTCATGTAGTCGATGTTCACATGACACCACTAAGGTAATCACAACATACATACTATCAAAATATCGAACACATATCAAGTTCACATGATTACTTGCAACATGATTTCTCCCGTGAACTCAAGAACAAAAGTAACTAATCACAAATGATAAACATGCTCAAGATCAGAGGGGTATTAAATAGCATAATGGATCTGAATATATAATCCTCCACCAAATAAACTATATAGTAATCAACTACAAGATGTAATCAACACTACAAGTCACCCACAAGAACCAATCTATAGTTCTGGTAACAATATTGGACATAAGAGATGAATTAGGGTTTGAGTTGAGATGGTGTTCTTGAAGATGTTGATGGAGATTTCCCTCCCCAAGACGGGAGAGTTGTTGGTGATGATGATGACGATGATGTCCCCCTCTGGGAGGGAAGTTCCCACGGTAGAATCGCTCTACCAAATGGCAAAAGTGCTTTTGCCCAAGTTCCGCCTCGAGACGGTGGCACTCTTTCCTGAAAGTCCTCCCCTATTTTTTTCTAGGTCAAAATGACTTATATGCCAAAAGATGGGCACCAGAGGTGGGCCTGGTTGAGCAGAACCCACCAGGGTGCGCATGGGCTCCCTGGCACGCTGTAACGCCCTCGATGCGGCTATATCTCCTACGTGTCGAAGCACGACTTAGAGGCATAACCGCATTGAAAGCAATGTCGCAAGTAAGGTATAAATATATAATAGGGGAAAGGATACATAGTTGGCTTACACTCGCCACGTCACACAAATACATGAATAACATTACAATCATCCAATACACTCATGGTCCGACTACGGTACCAGAATAAAAGATCAACCCCAACATGCGACATAGTCCCCGATCGCCCCAACTGGGCACCTCTATTGATCATCTGGGAAAGACACATAGTAATGACGAGAGGCTTCATCGAACTCCCACTTGAGCTCAACCGCATCATCTGGAACGGTATCATCGGTCCCTGCATCTGGTTTGGAAGTAATCTGTGAGTCACGGGGACTCAGCAATCTCGCACCCTCGCGATCAAGACTATTTAAGCTTATAGGTAAGGCAAGGTAATATGTGGAGCTGCAGCAAGCGACTAGCATATATGGTGGCTAACCTGTTCACAAAAGAGAGCGAGAAGAGAAGGCAAAGCACGAAAGAAGAACTATGATCAAGAAGTGATCCCATAACAACCTACGTCAAGCATTACTCCAACACCGTGTTCACTTCCCGGACTCCGCTGAGAAGAGACCATCACGGTTACACATGCAGTTGATTCATTTTAATTAAGTTAAGTTTCAAGTTATCTACAACCGGTCATTAACAAATTCCCATCTGCCCATAACCGCGGGCACGGCTTTCGAAAGTTCAAATCCCTGCAGGGGAGTCCCAACTTAGCCCATCACAAGCTCTCACGGTCAACGAAGGATATTCCTTCTCCCGAGACATTCCGATCAGGCTCAGCATCCCGGTTTTACAAGACATCCTCGACAATGGTAAAACTAAACCAGCAACACCACCCAGATGTGCCGACAAATCCTGATAGGAGCTGCACATATCTCGTTCTCAGGGCACACCGGATGAGCAAGACGTCGGGTAGGCCAGCCTAGAGTTGCCCCTGGTAGCCCCGGACATCGCTCAGTTTGACCAACACTTAGAGAAGCACTGGCCCGGGGGGGGTTAAAATAAAGATGACCCTTGAGTCCGCGAAACCCAAGGGAAAAAGGCTAGGTGGCGAATGGTAAAACCAATGTTGGGCATTGCTGGAAGAGTTTTATTCAAGGCGAACTGTCAAGGGGTTCCCATTATAACCCTACCGCGTAAGGAACGCAAAATCCGGGAACATAACACCGATATGACAGAAACTAGGGTGGCAAGAGTGGAACAAAACACTAGGCAAAAGGCCGAGCCTTCCACCCTTTACCAAATATATAGGTGCATTAAGATAACAAGATAATATGGTGATATCCCAGCAATAAACAATGTTCCAACAAGGAACGATCTCCAATCTTCACCTGCAACTAGCAACGCTATAAGAGGGGCTGAGCAAAGCGGTAACATAGCCAATCAACAGTTTGCTAGGACAAGGTGGGTTAGAGGTTTGACATGGCAATTTGGGAGGCATGATAAGCAAGTGGTAGGTATCGTAGCATAGGCATAGCAAAAGAGCGAGCAACTAGCAAGCAAAGATAGAAGTGATTTCGAGGGTATGATCATCTTGCCTGCAAAGTTGTCAGATTGACATGATCCTCGTAAGCAAACTCAACGGGCTCCTCGTAAGCAAACTCGTCTCTCGGCTCTACCCAAATAAGACAAACAAGCAAAAGGAACACAATCAACCATGTGCAATGCTCAAACAACATGATGCGAACATGGTATGCTATGTGGGATGCGATATGTGATGCATGTATGTAGGAGAAGCTCGCCCGTTTTGCTAAGTAGGACGTCCCTGACGAGAAGAGCATGATATACCAGTTCAAGGGTGGTCTGAGAGAAGAAATCCAGCTAGCTCTCGTTCTCTTTGAGCCCAAGAGGTACGATGAGTTTTGCAACATGGCAATGAAGCAAGAGACTGTTCAACTGAAGTGCGATGTTTCCAAGAAGCGAGTCAGAGATGCTACTCCTTCTTCCTCAACTCAAGTGGCTAAGCAGCAGAAGTATTGGCTTCCTCCTCCTCCATTCCAGCAGCCTTATCAGCAAAAGAGCAAAGCTGGCAGTGGATCTTCCCACCCACCCAACCCTGGCTTTCAGAACAAGACTTTGTCTCAAGCTCCAAGATCGAGTGCTCCGTATCACCGTCCGCTTTCAGAGGTCACATGCAACAAGTGCCAACAGAAGGGTCACTATGCCAACAAATGCTTCAATCAGAGGTGTATCCCTCCTCCTCCTCCTATAAGATTGGCAAGTACAGCTATGGTCAAGCATAATCCCAAGTCTGCTAAGGTCAACTTGTTGAACGCAGCTCAGGCAGAGGACTCGCCAGATGTGATTATGGGTAACCTTCCTGTTAATGACATTCCCGCAAGAGTTCTTTTTGATACTAGTGCATCTTTGTCATTTTTATCGAAGCCTTTTGCATCCATGCATGATGTGCATACTGTTGATTTGCCTAAGTCGATAGCGGTTTCTTCTCCGAGTTTGTTCATGAACACCAAAATGATGGCTCCGGATGTTACTATCACGTTGGTCGATTACAAGTTTCTTACTTCTCCAATGGTCCTTGGTAACTCGGATATTGATCTTATTCTTGGTATGGATTGGCTTTCTAAGCACAAGGCGCAACTTGATTGTGCTGCCAGGCAGATTCAATTGACTCATTCGTCTGAGGATGTAATTGTCTTTGCTGCTCATGATGATACCATCCGTCTGTTTTCTCTCAATGAGAAGGGTGAACTCGATGCCATCTCTCAAATTCCAGTCGTTTGCGAATATCAAGACGTCTTTCCAGAAGAGCTTCCAGGAATGCCTCCGCACCGGCGAGTTGAATTTGTCATCGATCTTGAGCTTGGCACGGAACCGGTTTGAAAACGTCCTTACAAGCTTGGACCTGAACAGTTGAAGGAGTTGAAGAAGAAACCCGATATTCAAGAGCGTATGGGTCTCATCTGACCTAGTTCTTCTCCGTGCAGTTGTGGAGTTATTTTTGTGAAGAAGAAGGATGGAACGGACCGACTTTGTGTTGACTACCGTCCATTGAACAAGAAGACTATCAAGAACAAGTACCTACTTCCCAACATCAACGAGCTGTTCGAACAACTCAAAGGTGCTCAAGTATTCTCCAAGCTTGATCTCTGTACGGGCTATCACCAGATTCGTATCCGTGAGCAAGATATTCCCAAGACGGCTTTCAGAACAAGCTATGGTTCATATGAATACACTGTCATGTCTTTTGGCCTCGTCAACGCTCCGCCGACTTTCTCTCGCATGATGAACTTCATCTTCAATGCCTACACAAATGACTTCGTCTTGGTCTACCTCGATGACATTCTGGTCTTTTTGAAGAACAAGGAAGATCATGCCAAGCACTTGCATTTGGTGCTTGATAAGCTCAGAGAACATTCTACACCAAGTTTTCAAAGTGCGAGTTTTGGCTCGATGAGGTTCTCTATCCTGGGCATATCATCTCTGCCAAGGGCATAGCGGTGAATCCTGAGAAGGTGTCTGCAATTGTGAATTGGGAACCACCTCAGAACTTGAAGCAACTCCGCAGCTTCCTTGGTCTCGCAAGCTACTATCGAAGGTTTGTTGAGAACTTTTCAAAGATCGCGAAGCCTCTTTCCAACCTTCTCCAGAAGCACGTCAAGTACGTTTGGTCTCCAGAATGTGACATCGCTTTCAACACCCTGAAAGAGAAATTAGTCACTGCACCAGTTCTGACTCCTCTTGATGAAACCAAACCGTTCGAGGTCTTCTACGATGCCTCTCTTCAAGGTCTTGGTGTAGTGTTGATGCAAGAGAAGAAAGTTGTGGCCTATATTTCTCGCCAGTTGAAGCCCAACGAGAAGAACTACCCCACTCATGACCTCGAGTTGGCGGCAGTTGTGCATGCTCTTTTGACTTGGAGACGTCTTTTATTGGGAAGAAAAGTGGACATCTTCACTGACCACAAGAGTCTCAAGTACATCTTCACTCAGCCTAATCTCAACCTCAGGCAGACTCGTTGGGTCGAAATGATTCAAGAGTATAATCCGAGCATCGAATATACTCCAGGCAAGGCCAATGTGATTGCTGACGCTTTGAGCAGGAAGGCGTAATGCAACAGTCTGATTCTCAAGCCTTACCAACCCAAGCTTTGTGAAGCTTTCCGCAAACTCAATTTGCAAGTTGTTCCTCAAGGTTTCCTCGCCAACCTTCAAGTCTCTCCTACTTTGGATGATCAGATTCGCGAGGCTCAACTTCTTGATGCTATGGTGAAGAAGGTGAAGATTGGGATTGCCAAGAGTCAACCCAAGTACAAGTACTATCGCCTTGATGACAAGGATACTCTCTTCTTCGAGGATCGCATTGTTGTGCCTAAAGGTGACCTTCATAAAGTCATTATGAACGAGTCTCACAATTCACTCCTCTCCATCCACCCTGGGAGTACGAAGATGTACCAGGACCTCAAGCAGGCTTATTGGTGGACTCGAATGAAGCGCGAGATTGCTCAGTTCGTGAATGAATGTGATGTATGCAGAAGAGTGAAGGCAGAACACCAACGACCAGCTAGTCTCCTCCAACCTCTTGCCATTCCATAATGGAAGTGTGACCACATTGAGATGGACTTCGTGACGGGATTTCCAAAGTCCAAGCGTGGCAATGATGCTATATTCGTTGTCATCGACAAACTCACTAAAGTGGCTCACTTTCTGCCTATCAAAGAGTCTATCACTATAGCTCAATTGGCGGAGCTGTATACCTCTCGGATTGTCTCTCTGCACGGCATTCCACAATTGATCTCTTCAGGCCGTGGTAGCATCATTACCTCCAAGTTTTGGGATTCTTTTTAGAAGGACATGGGCACCAACATCTGCTTCAGCACAGCTTTTCATCCTCAAACTAGCGGTCAAGTCGAGCGTGTCAATCAGATTCTTGAAGATATGCTCAGGGCTTGCGTTATCTCTTTCGGCATGAAGTGGGAAGATTGTCTTCCATATGCCGAGTTCTCCTACAAAAACAGTTTTCAAGCAAGTTCGGGCAAGGCCCCATTCAAAATTCTCTATGGCAGGAAGTGCCGTACTCCTCTTAACTGGTCAGAGACCGATGAACGTCAACTTCTTGGACATGACTTGATCACAGAGGCAGAGGAAATGTGCAAGGTCATTCGTGATAACCTCAAAGCAACGCAATCGCGCCAAAAGAGCTACTATGATAGTAAGCATCGTGATTTGGCTTTTGAAATCAGAGACCATGTTTACCTTCGCGTCTCTCAAATGAAAGGTACTCGTCGCTTCGGTATCAAAGGGAAGCTTGCCCCTAGATACATGGGTCCTTTCAAGATCGTCAGCAAGGGAGGCGATCTCGCCTATCAACTCGAGCTTCCCTCCAACTTTGCAAATGTGCACGACGTGTTCCATGTCTCTCAACTCCGCAAGTGCTTCAAGACCCCTGACCGCACCATCAACTTTGAAGACATTGATCTCCAAGAAGACCTTTCTTATCGTGAGCACCCAGTGGCTATTCTTGAAGAAACTGAGCGCAAGACTCGCAATAAGTCAATCAAATTCCTCAAAGTCAAGTGGTCACACCATTCCGACCGTGAAGCCACCTGGGAACGTGAGGTTCACCTCCGTTCTGAGTACCCGGTGTTTTCCAGTCCTAGATCTCAGGACGAGGTCCTTTCGTAGTGGTGGAGTGTTGTAACACCCCGGATGTAATTTACCTTATATGTATCCCAACTCTTGCCGTTTCCGGCCTAAGTTATTTTATTTTCCTCGGGTTTGGGTTTTTGTCTCCGTGTGTTGTTGCCTTTGTCATGCATCTCATATCATGTCATCATGTGCATTGCATTTGCATACGTGTTCGTCTCATGCATCCGAGCATTTTCCCCGTTGTCCGTTTTGCATTCCGGCGCTCCTATCTCCTCCGGTGGTCCTTTCTACCTCTTTTCATGTGTGGGGGTTAAACATTTCCGGATTGGACCGAGACTTTTCATGCGGCCTTGGTTTACTACCGGTAGACCGCCTGTCAAGTTCCGTACCATTTGGACTCCGTTTGATACTCTAACGGTTAACCGAGGGACCGAGAAGGCCTCGTGTGTGTTGCCGCCCAACACCTCTCCAAACTGGCCCAAAACCCACCAAAGACCCTTCCATCATCTAGAGCGTTCGATCACGATCGCGTGGCCGAAAACCGCACTCCATTTGGAGCTTCCTAGCTCCCTCTACCTCTATAAATAGACCCTCCTCCGAAATTTTCGGGTCTTCTTCCCCCTAACCCTAGAAAAAAAACCCTCTCCGCCGCCGGACAACGTCCGCCCTAGCCGGATGCACCGCCGCCGCCAATCCGGGGGCGCCACGTGTCCCGCGCACCCCACATTGCCGCTTCTGCCCGTGCCGGCCCGCACAGCCCGTGCGAGGCCCTCCCCGGCCCGACGCGAGCGCCGCCCCCCGCCTCTTCCACCGCGAGCGCGCCGCCTCCCAGCCTCCTCCTGCCGGATCACCGCCGCAGAGCCATCGCCGGCCGGAGCCAAGCTCTGCCCCGGTGAGCTCCCCGCTGTGCTGCTTTTGCCCGACGCCGCCGCAGGTCACCGCCTCGTCGCCCCCTCATCGTCCGCGCCATGTCCGGCTACCCGGCGACCCCGCGTCCCTCTCCGACGAGGACCCGGTCCAACTCCGGCGACCTCAATCCGGCCATCCTCGGCTTCCGCGCCGCGATCCGAATCTGGATCCGCCGCCGCTACAGTAACCCTAGATCCGGGGTTGACTTTCCCTCTCGCTCAATTATTTTTTATGCAAACTTCATCATGCTATAACTCCACATCTGTAGCTCCAATTTGCGCGTGTAGCATATCAAAATGTTCGACTCATAGAGTACATCATTTCATCTCATTGCATCATTTTCATTTGAGCTCATCTTGATGTCCGAAATGCTGTTGGAAGAGGGCTATGTGATATAATTGTCAGATCTGTTTCATCAAATAGCTATTTGTCATTTTTTGCCATGATTAATGTGTGCATGATATGCTCCTGAGCTGTACATGAGTTTTGTTATATGCCATGCCATCTTTACAGAGGTCCTTACCATGTATTTTTGTGATATGTGTGGTGACTAGCACAAACTTGCAAAGTAGTGCATTCGTTAATGCTGATTTCAGGGACTTAGAATTTCTCTAAGTCCTTGTCCCGATGTTTTCATTATGCCATATGTTCATGTTGTTTCCTAGTGATCCATGCCTCTTTTGAGGATGATCAGTAAGTATGTTTTGTTAACATTGTGGTGCTCTATCCATCCATGTCTTTTTTTTTCATTTATGGAGCACCCTAGCTTGAGTCAATCGAGCTCTACTTTTGCTATTTCGTGAATCCTGGCAGATTGTTGACTTGTTAGCGATTTGGCCGAGGATGTTGCTATTGATCCGTGCATGCTATGTTGTTGTTCTTGCCATGTCTAGCTTCTATGATATGTATTCTTGATGGGCGTATGCTTAGTTTGTTATGCCATGCTCTGTAGTGAGTGCATCGAGCTCGTAAACATGCCTACTCGTTAACCGATTTGCATGCTCCAGTTTTTCACAAGTCTGTAATCTGTTTATGTTTTTGCCATGTTCACATGCTTACAATTGTACTTTCTGATTGCTTTTGGCTCAAGGTCACTAAGGGACTTTTATTAAGTGCTTTGAATAGCTTCATGCCATGCCTTGCTTTGCCATGTTAATTTCCTGTAGCATATAGTTTTCATGCTTCAAAGTGCGCTACCTGATGTTAAATTCCAGACTTGTGTTGATTTCACTAAGTCTGAAACCTGTTATCATTTGCACTTTTTCCATGCCTGTTTCAACCTGTTAATGGATGAATTAGCCGTAGCTCAGTGTTCATCTTTTGTCAAGAATCATGAGTGGATCCCTGCCAAGTATTTTGTTGTCATGTTTGAGTGCTGTAGCATAATTATCTTGATGCATTTAGATGGCTACTTGCTGCTTATCGCAGACCGGTGCCATATTTGTTTTGCTTGCCATTTCCAAACCGTGCATCCGATTCCGGTGATCTTTATATTGATTTCAACCGGAATCACCTCACCTTTCCATTGGAACTCTTGGATTTCCAAGTTGAGGCCAGGTTCGCTAATGAGGAACCCGTTGAGTTTGCTTACGAGGATCAAGTCAACTCTGACAACTTTGCCATGAGTTGACTTGATCCTCGTAAGCAAACTCAACGGGCTCCTCGTTAGCGGACCTAGACTCAACTTGGAAATCCAAGAGTGCCAATGGAAAAGTGAGGTGATTTCAGTTGAAATCGATATAAAGATCACTGGAATCGGATGCACGGTTTGGAAATGGCAAGCAAAACAAATATGGCACCAGTCTGCGATAAACAGCAAGTAGCCATCTAAATGCATCAAGATAATTATGCTACAGCACTCAAACATGACAACAAAATACATGGCAGGGATCCACTCATGATTCTTGAAAAAAGATGAACACTGAGCTATGGCTAATTCATCCATTAACAGGTCCAAATATGCATGGCAAAAGTGCAAATGATAACAGGTTTCAGACTTGGTGAAATCAATACAAGTCTGGAATTTAACATCAGGTAGCGCACTTTGGAGCATGAAAACTATATGCTACTGGAACTTAACATGGCAAAGCAAGGCATAGCATGAAGCTACTCAAAGTACTTAACAAAAGTCCCTTAGTGACCTTGAGCCAAAAGCGACCAGAAAATACAATTGTAAGCATGTGAACATGGCAAAAACATAAACAGATTACAGACTTAGTGAAAAACTGGAGCATGCAAATCGGTTAACGAGTAGGCATGTTTACGAGCTCGATGCACTCACTACAGAGCATGGCATGACAAACTAAGCATACACCCATCAAGAATACATATCATAGAAGCTAGACATGGCAAGAAAAACAACATACCATGCACGGATCAATAGCAACATCCTCGGCCAAATCGCTAACAAGTCAACAATCTGCCCGGATTCACGAAATAGCAAAAGTAGAGCTCGATTGACTCAAGCTAGGGTGCTCCATAAAAGCAAACAAAGACATGGATGGATAGAGCACCACAATGTTAACAAAACATCCTTACTGATCATGCTCAAAAGAGGCATGATCACTAGGAAACAACATGAACATATGACATAATGAAAACATCAGGACAAGGACTTGGAGAAATTCTAAGTCCCTGAAATCAACATTAACGAATGCACTACTTTGCAAGCTTGTGGTAGTCACCACACATATCACAAAAATACATGGTAAGCACCTCTGTAAAGATGGCATGGCATATAACAAAACTCATGTACAACTCAGGAGCATATCATGCACACATTAATCATGGCAAAAATGACAAATAGCTATTTGATGAAACAGATCTGACAATTATATCACATAGCCCTCTTCCAACAGCATTTCAGACATTAAGATGAGCTCAAATGAAAATGATGCAATGAGATGAAATGATGTACTCTCTGAAATGAACATTTTGATATGCTACACGCGCAAATTGGAGATACAGATGCGGAGTTATAGCATGATGAAGATTGCATAAAAAATAATTGAGCAAGAGGGGAAGTCAACCCCGGATCTAGGGTTACTGTAGCAGCAGCGGATCCAGATCCGGATCGCGGCGCGGAAGCCGAGGATGGCCGGGGTTGAGGTCGCCGGAGTTGGACCAGGTCCTCGCCGGAGAGGGACGCAGGGTCGCCGGGTAGCCGGACTTGGCGCGGACGACGAGGGGGCGACGAGGCGGTGACCTGCGGCGGCGTCGGGCGGAAGCAGCACGGTGGGGAGCTCGCCGGGGCAGAGCTTGGCTCCGGCTGGCGATGGCGCTGCGGCGGTGATCCGGCAAGAGGAGGCGGGGAGGCGGCGCGCTCGCGGAGAAAGAGGCGCGGGGCAGCGCTCGCGTCGGGCCGGGAAGGGCCCCGCACGGGCCGCGCAGGCCGGTGCAGGCAGAAGCGGCGATGTGGGGCGTGCGGGACACGTGGCACCCCCGGATTGGCGGCGGCGGTGCGTCCGGCTAGGGCGGACGTTGTCCGGCGGCGGAGAGGGGTTTTTTCTAGGGTTAGGGGGAAGAAGACCCGAAAATTTCGGAGGAGGGTCTATTTATAGAGGTAGAGGGAGCTAGGAAGCTCCAAATGGAGTGCGGTTTTCAGCCACGCAATCGTGATCGAACACTCTAGATGATGGAAGGGTCTTTTGTGGGTTTTGGGCCAGTTTGGATAGGTGTTGGGCTGCAACACACACGAGGCCTTCTCGGTCCCTCGGTTAACCGTTGGAGTATCAAACGGAGTCCAAATGGTACGGAACTTGACAGGCGGTCTACCGGTAGTAAACCAAGGCCGCATGACAAGTCTCGGTCCGATCTGGAAATGTTTTACCCCCACACATGAAAAGAGGTAGTAAGGATCACTGGAGGAGATAGGAGCGCCGGAATGCAAAACGGACAACGGGGAAAATGCTCGGATGCATGAGACGAACACGTATGCAAATGCAATGCACATGATGACATGATATGAGATGCATGACAAAGGCAACAACACACGGATGCAAAAACCCAAACCCGAGGAAAATAAAATAACTTAGGCCGGAAACGGCAAGAGTTGGGATACATATAAGGTAAATTACATCCAGGGTGTTACACATGCACATGTGGGTTGTGCCCACCTAGTGGGCCCCCCCTGGTACTCATTTGCTCCAATATTCTTCATATATTCCATACAAATTCTCCATAAAGTTTCAGCTTGTTTCGAGTTATGTAGAATAGGTAGCCTGATGTAGCTTTTCCAGGTCCAGATTTCCAGCTATCGGAATTCTCCCTATTTGTGTGTACCTTGCAAATTATGAGAGAAAAGGCATTAGAATTACTCCAAAAAGCATTATTATGCATAAAAACATCATAAATAATAGTAGGAAAACATGATGCAAAATGGACGTATCAAGTCCCCCAAGCTTAGACCTCGCTTGTCCTCAAGCGAAAACCAAAATTGAAAATATGTCCACATGCTTACAGAGAGAGGTGTCGATAAAAACAAAATACCGACATAGAAGCATCATGTTGATTATTATAACAGCAACAAACTTAAACAATAGACTTTTATCATAGAACTTTTATCATAAACTTCTCATGAATAAGTGAAAATTCATCACACTATCGAAGTATGAAGCATAAACTCTATTAGAGACAAAGAAACTATGTTCCCAGTCAACTTTGCAACTAGAATTCATCATATTTTCAGGAAGTGTCATGTATCAGAGCCTTTAGGCAAGTCCACATACTCAACCATCATTTAGTCTTCCATGATTGCTAACACGCTACATACACATGAAGAAAATGTTTCAACCAGACACATAGAAAGATAGGGGCTTATAGTTTTGCCTCCCAATGATTTCACCTCAAGGGTGATGTCAACAATAATAGCTCATGCTGCCCATATTCAGCTGGATATATGTGCCTAGATCTTTACTCTCCACATGATTCTTGCCAAAGGAGAAAAATAAAAAGGAATAGAGAGAAAACTTTGACTCTTTGCATAAAAGTAAATACATAAATGTAAAAGATATGCCCTACACAGAGGCAAGCAGAGGTTGCCATGCGCTTATTTGATTGTATGCTCAACCCCTTAGTACAAAAGAACATCATGTTGTATTGCCCCTTGTGATGGCAACCTTTATTATGCCGTTTGTCGCTTTTATTCTTCACCATCACAAGTTCGTACAACACTCAATCTTCTCTTACACTCAATTTTTATTGCCTTATTACACCAATGCCAACTTACTTGAAGGACTTGACTCAACCCTTAGGTAGGTATGGTGGACACTTGAATAAGATTTGGGTTTAAGGGTTTTTGGATGCACAAGTAGTATCTCTACTTGGTGCGGAATTTTTGCTAGCAAAGATAGGGGCAAGCACCACTTGTTAAAGGATCCATGACAATATGACTTCTATGTGAATATGAACAAACATACATCATTATGTTGGCTTCCTTGTCCAACGCCAACAATTTTGGCATATAATATTTTGATGGGGGCTCACAATCACAGAAGATTTCCAAGATAGTGTATTTATATGTGAATCTTCTCTTCCCTTATTAATTATTTCATGAGTTGCATAATTGACTAATGCTTTGTTAGTCAATATATAATAAAATTTTCTGCTTATACTTTCCTTATGTGGTGTCATCACCTACCATAAGATTAGCATATGATCTTCTCGATTTATTTCCTTTCCTTTTATTTATTTCCATTCTTTTTATTCCAACATGAAAGTAAAGAAAGAAAAAACTCAAACTAAACTTTATTATATATCTCGCACACGATTACAAGGATAGATCACTAAGAAAACTCTCGAAAACAAAGGATCGAACTAAACTTTTATTCATCTAAAGCAAAAGATCAAACTAAAATAAGTAAAGGAAAAAGATAGTGGGGATGATACGATACCGAGGCACCTCCCCCAAGCTTGGAAGAAGCCAAGGGGAGTGCCCATACCCGATACTCAATTTTCTTATGGTGATGAAGAAGAAGGTGGTGGTGGTGTAGTAGCAATGATCATGTCCTTCACGATCAAGAGGTTTTCCAATCTACGGATGACGCTTCGGAGGAAGGTGATGTGCTCTTGATGCAGAATATTTTAACGAGTGAGATATTTATTTTGCACACGAACCGTTTCAATGATTCGAAAGGCTTCAATCTTAGTCGGGGTAAGATGAGCATAATAAGGGTTAGGGATATCTTCTTCTTCCTCAGCAGGCCAGGCCAGCTCAACTACCGGTGCTTTATCTCCGGTAGCCTCCTTGATCTTGTCTCCCCTGACGGCTTCTACGGGCTCTTCTGTATTTAGCTCAATCTTCATCAACCAAGCATCCTCTTCCGTGTTGTTGGAGGAGGAAGAAGACATGATGCCTGGCTCAACAGATCTGACCGAGAGCAGCGAGAAAAGAGAACAAGAGATTTCTCCGCGATACGGTGGTCAATAGATTTGGGGGGTATATAAAGATTTTTTATCTTGGGGGACAAGCAAACTGTAGAAAAACAGAGTCTGGAAGGTACCCGAGGAGGGAACAACCCACATGCGCGCCCTAGTGTCTTGTGCCGACCAAGGTATGCTTCCTGGTTGTTTATTATTTTCCTAATTTTTGTTATATTCTGAAACTGACAAAAAATATTTTTGCAGATTTTTTGGAGTCCGTTTACTTACCGTATCACGTACGTCCTTATTTTCATGATTCTAGAGTGTTCCAGAAGGACTCTTTTATCTGTTCTTCCAGTGTCAAAGTTTGGATAATGTTACTTTCAACATTAATGGACATACCTGAGATATAATGTTTTATTCGTTGCCCATTAACAACCTTCGAGTTAGTACCTTCGGCATTATTTATTTTGATAGCTCCAGACAGATAAACCTCCTTGATAACATAGGGTCCTTCCCATTTTCCTGCAAAGAATATAAAACTAGAGTTGTACAAAAGAACATAGTCTCCAACTTTAAACTCACGCTTGTGGATTCTTTTATCATGCCATCTTTTAACTTTTTCTTTAAATAGCTTGGAATTTTCATAAGCTTGGGTTCTCCATTCATCTAAAGAGCTAATATCAAATAACCTCTTTTCACCGGCAGGATTGAAATCATAGTTGAGTTCTTTGATTGCCCAATATGCTTTATGTTCTAACTAAAGAGGCAAATGAAAAGCCTTTCCATAAACCATTTTATAAGGATACATACCCATTGGGTTTTTATATGCTGTTTTATAAGCCCAAAGTGCATCATCTAATTTCTTCGACCAATTCTTCCGGGCCCTATTGACAGTCTTTTCCAAGATTAATTTTATTTCTCTATTGCTAAGTTCAACTTGACCACTATACTGAGGATGATAAGGTGATGCAATTCTATGGTTAACATCATACTTGGAAAGCATTTTACGAAAAGCACCATGAATAAAGTGTGAAGGACCATCAGTCATTAAATATCTAGGGACTCCAAACCTTGGGAAAATAACTTCCCTAAGCACTTTAATAGAGGTGTTGTGATCAGCACTACTAGTTGGAATAGCTTCTACCCACTTTGTAACATAATCAACAACAACCAAAATATGTGTATACCTGTTAGAGGAAGGAAAAGTTCCGATGTAATCGAATACCCAAACATCAAATGGTTCAACAGCAAGTGAATAATTCATAGGCACTTCTTGATGCTTACCGATATTACCTATTGTGTGGCATTCATCACAAGATAAGATGAACCTACGGGCATCCTTGAAGAGAGTAGGCCAATAAAATCCAGATTGCAATACATTGTGAGTAATTCTATCTCTAGTATGATGTCCTCCATATGCTCCGGAGTGACATTTCCCTAGGATTTGTCCCTGTTCATGCTCAGGTACACAATGTCTAATAATAGCATCTACTCCTTCTTTATTAATATGTGGGTCATCCCAAAAGTAATGTATTAAACCATAGAAGAATTTTCTCTTTTGTTGGTATGTAAATCTAGGTGGTAAATATTTAGCAACAATGTAATTAGCATAGTCAGCAAACCAAGTAGTGTAATGAGAAATATTTATTGCAGCTAACTTCTCATTAGCAAAACTATCATCAATAGGTAGTGGGTCGTCAAGCACATTTTCAAGACTAGACAAGTTATTAGCTATGGGGTTCTCTGGTCCTTTTCTATCGGTGATATGTAAGTCAAATTCTTGTAGCAAGAGAACCCATCGAATAAGTCTAGGTTTAGCATCTTTCTTTTCCATAAGATATTTAATAGCAGCATGGTCAGTGTGAACAATTACTTTTGAATCAACAATGTAAGATCTAAATTTATCACAAACAAACACCACTGCTAGAAATTATTTTTTAGTAGTAGCATAATTCGGTTGAGCACTATCTAGAGTTTTACTAGCATAATGAATGACATTCAGTTTCATCAACTCTTTGTCCTAGAACAGCACTAACAACATAATCACTAGCATCACACATAATTTCAAAAGTCAAGTTCCAATCAGGTGGTTGAACAATAGGTGCAGAAATTAAGGCTCTCTTGAATGTTTCGAAGGCTTCTAAACAATCATCATCAAAAACAGAAGGAACATCCTTTTGCAAAAGGCTTGTAAGAGGCTAGAAATTTTAGAAATGTCTATGATAATTCTCCTATAGAAACCAGCATGGCCTAGGAAACTATGAATACCTTTGACATCTTTAGGACATGGCATTTTCTCAATTGCATCAACCTTAGCTTTGTCCACTTCAATACCTTTTTCAGAAATTTTATGACCCAAGACAATACCTTCATTAACCATAAAGTAGCACTTCTCCCAATTCAAGACATGATTTGTTTGTTCACATCTCTGCAAAACTCGGTCAAGATTGCTTAAGCAATCATCAAAAGACTTCCCATAAACGGAAAAGTCATCCATGAAAACCTCACAAATCTTTTCACAAAAGTCAGAGAATATGGCCATCATGCATCTTTGAAAGGTAGCAGGTGCATTACATAAACCAAAAGGCATACGTCTATAAGCAAAAGTACCAAAAGGGCATGTAAAAGTAGTCTTTGATTGATCTCTAGCCGACACAAGTATTTGAGAGAAACCTAGAATAACCATCTAGAAAGCAATAGTGTGTATGTTTGCATAATCTTTCTAGCATTTGATCAATAAAAGGTAAGCGGTAATGATCTTTCTTAGTAGCTTTATTTAATTTGCGGAAATCAATTACCATCCTATAACCTGTGATAATTCTTTGTGGAATCAATTCATCTTTATCATTAGGAACAACACTAATACCTCTCTTCTTAGGGACACAATGGACAGGACTTGCCCATTCACTATCAGCAACGGGATAGATTATACCTGCCTCCAAAAGCTTTAGTATTTCTTTTCTTACCACTTCTTTCATTTTAGGATTCATACATCGTTGAGGATCACGAACTGGTTTGGCATCTGCCTCCAAATTTATTTTATGTTAACATAGAGTGGGACTAATGCCCTTAAGATCATCAAGAGTATATCCAATAGCAGCATGATGCTTCTTTAGAGTTTTCAATAATCTTTCTTCTTCATGCTCTGAAAGGTTAGCACTAATAATAACAAGATATATCTTCTTTTCATCAAGATAAGCATATTTAAGATTATCAGGCAAAGGTTTAAGCCCAAACACGGGATCGCCCTTGGGTGGAGGAGGATCCCCTAAAATTTCAACAGGCAAATTGTGTTGCAGAATAGGTTCCTGTTTAAAGAATACTTCATCTATTTCCCTTCTTTCATTCATGAACATATCATTTTCATGGTCTAGCAAATAGTGTTCTGAAGGATCACTAGGAGGTACGGCAATAGAAGCAAGACCAATAATTTCATCCTTACTAGGTAATTCTTCCTCATGATGTTGTTTACTAAATTTAGAGAAATTAAACTCATGAACCATATCATCCAAGCCAACAGTAACAACATTCTTTGTGCAATCTATGGTAGCATTGACAGTATTTAAGAAGGGTCTACCAAATATAATGGGACAAAAGCTATCTTGCGGAGAAGTAAGAACAAGAAAATCAGCAGGATATTTAGTTTTCCCACACAAGACTTCAACATCTCTAACAATTCCAATTGTGAAATAGTATCTCTATTGGCAAGTTTAATTGTGACATCAATACCTTCTAACTCAGCAGGTGCAATTTCATTCTTAATTTCTTTGTATAAGTCAATAGGTATAACACTAGCACTAGCACCCATATCACATAAGCCATGATAACAATGATCTCCTATTTTAACAGAAATAACAGGCACGCCTACCACAGGTCTATGTTTATCCTTTTTATCAGGTTTGGCAATTCTAGTAGCTTCTTCACAAAGTAAATAACATGCACATCTATATTTTCTTCTAAGAGATACTTTACCATAGAAACACTAGGTTCTACTTTAGTTTGTTCATCAGGTTTAGGTGTCCTAATATAACTTTTGTTGACCATAGTTGAAACTTTAGCATGTTCCTTTATCCTAACAGGGAAAGGTGGTTTCTCAATATAAGCAGTAGGGACAACTAGATCAACATTATAAAGTATAGTTTCTTCCTTAGATAGTTCCAGTTCTTTAATATCTTCTTCAATAGGTGGGTGATATTTAAATCACTTCTCTCTAGGGAGATCAACATGAGTAGAAAATGATTCACAAAAGGAGGCTACTTTCTCAGAGTCAAGTCCATATTTAGAGCTAAACTTTTGAGAAGCATCGATGTTTATAAAAGATTTAACACAATCATACATAAGCTTAATACCTGACTTTTTACCTTTGTTGAGTTCCCAATCTTCAGAGTTGCGTTTAATTCTTCCAAAAGATCCCATGGGAATTCAATAGTCTTCTTCATAAAAGAACCTGTACAAGTAGTATCTTGCATGGATTGATCATCATGAGAAAGCCAAGCATAAAAATTCTGAATAATAATTTCTCTTGAGAGCTCATGATTGGGGCATGAATATAACATTGAATTAAGCCTCCCCCAAGCTAGAGCGATACTTTCTCCCTCACGAGGCCAAAAATTATATATGTAATTCCGACCACGATGAACTAGATGCATAGGATAATTTATTTGGTGAAATTCCAATTTCAATCAATTCAATTCCAAGATCCAATATCATCGCATAGCCTATGCCATGCCAATGCTTTTCCATTCAAAGATAAAGTGAAAACCTTCTTTTTAACTTCATCTCTGGGTAAACCTGCCAGCTTAAACAATCCACAAATTTGTTCCACATTATCAAGTGCATATCAGGATGTTCAGTTCCATCTCCTACATAAGAATTAGCTAGCAGTTGTTCTATCATACTGTCGGGGAAAACTGATCCACGAACACCTATGGGGCCGGCGGACCGGGCCCCTTCTGGTTCGGCGAGGGGCGGAGGTCGCACGAAGAGCAGATCAAGGCGAGGCACACGAGCAGTTTACCCAGCTTCGGAGCTCTCCGGAGAGATAACACTCCTACTGCTGCTTGTCTGGTTGTATTATCTGGTGTTCTTGCTCTCGAGCGAGAGAGTGTGATGTTTTCTGGGCTACGAATGAATCGAAGCAAACTGTCCGAACCCCCTCTACGTTGCGCATGGGCCTCCTTTTATACGCTAAAGGGGTCACCGACAGGTGGCAACGCAGAGGAGGGTAAAAACGTAAAAAGCGAGGTAGTTGATACAGTTGCTTGTACAGTGCACCCTACCTAACCCTGACGGCAGGGGACAAGGGCATTAAATGCCCGTCTGAGTCGCCCGAACAGTGCAGAAAAGGACCGTTAGGGGCGCCACCGTTCGCCACGATGGCGATCTTGTCAGCTTCGCATGCCACTGCGCACCGCTGGCTGCACAGCCTCCCGCCACGCGCGCCCGGAGAGGCCCCCAGAGCGACACGTTGGTGGATGCGCTGGAGCGTGGGCGCAGAGTGGCCGCCTGCCGCGGCAAGCGCCTTGCCGCTGTTGTTATCTCGCCGGGTCCAGAAGCTCGTCGCTCACCGGGCCTCGGGGTACCTTGTTTAGTCTTCCCGGCAAGCTCCTCTTGCCGGGGCCTTGTTGCCTTGCCGGAGCGCGTGGCGCGTCGCGGCAAGTTCCTTGGAGCGCCTTGGTTGGCCTTCCCGGCAAGCTCCTCTTGCCGGGGTCTTGTCTCCTTAGCTTAAATACTTTGTTCTTGGATGGCTCCAAGGGAACCTTGGGGGATCTTGGCGTTCGCCCGGCAAGCCTTTGCCGCGGGGTGCTGCAACTGCCCGTGCACAAGTTCGGGGTACTAGGGTACCCCTATTCTAGTACACCGACAGGAGCCCCCGGGCCTGGGCCAGACACGGTGCCGAGCGCTGTTGGGCCAGGCCCAAGACAGGGCACGGGCACACGCGGGCTGGGCCACGCCAAATCTTGCTCCGTATCCACCGCGCTCTCCCATAACGGCACGCGTTGAATGCGGCATCGTGGGAGAGATCGTGGGTGGTTGTTTATTTGGAAGGCCGAAACGTCCGCCCCGTCCCTCTTTATAAGCAGAGGAAACAGAGGCAGTTCGTTCCCCCTCGCTGGTTGCTGCTACTCCTTCTTCACAAACTCCGCCGCTCCCCCCTTCTTCTCGAAGCCGAGAGAGCAGCGCTCCGCCCCCCCCCATTGCCACCAGCATCACCACGCCGTCGACCTTCCCCACCACCTCCGCCATGGCCCCGAAAGCCGACAAGGGAAAGGGTGTGAAGTCGGCCGAGGCGCAGCGGCTCGCGGCGCTGCGGAAGGAGCGGGCGATCTTCACCCCCCAGCTCGGCGTGCAGGAGCTGAGGGAGTACTTCTACCTCTTTTGGGCGACGGAGACGCGTGCGCATCCGCGCACGAGGGTACTCCCGGCCGCTGCCTCGGAGTTGGCTCCAAATGGGTACCCGTTCTTCCCGCTATTCTTCTATTGCGGGCTCTGCCCGCCCTTCTCGGAGTTCTTCTGTGATATTATGAACACATATGGCTTCCGCCTCCTTGACTTCACCCCCAATGCTGTCCTGACCATGGCAGTTTTCGCACACTTGTGCGAAAACTTTGTCGGAGTCCACCCTAGTGTTGCCCTTTTCCGCCACTTCTTCATACCTCGGGTAGAGAGAGGAGAGCCGCTTGCCGGAGGGATTGCCTGGGTCTCGAGAGTCGGCAAGAAAGAGGCGTACTTGGAGGGTGAGCTCCGCAGCAAGTGGGAGGAGTGGAGAGCGGAGTGGTGCTGGATCGTTGAGGAGAATCCGCAGCCCTTCACCGCCGTGCGCCAAACTCCAATAGTGCGCGGCAATGACTGGAGCAACGTGGCCCCGGAAGACGAGAGGCTGAAGATCGCCATCACTAGGATTCTTCGCCTCAGGCTTGCCGGGCTCACCGTAGGTGCTGTCGGGGCAGATTTCCTCCGCCGCCGCATTGCCCCCCTGCAGGAGAGGGGGAGGCCCGCCTGGGAATTCAAGAATTCGGCGGACATCATGAGGCTGCGGCCGGGCCTCAACTACAACTTCACCGTCTTGGAGTTGGACGCAATGCTCTTGGAATTATTCAAACGCGACCCCCAGCACCCATTCACACTGCCGAGGGGCGTAGTTCCTTTGTGCAATAACTCTTCGCTTGACCGGATCCGCGCCATGATGCCGTTGTGCGATTCACACGGCATCGTCCCAACTTGGCAAGAGCCTGCGGATGACGTTGTGCGAGCGTTCTTCGACACCTTGGAGGAAGTGCCGGTCCGCGCTGACGAGCAGAAGAGCCTCACCCGTGACACCACCGACGAGGAGCTGCAGCTCATCGCTACTAGGGCGGAAGAGGCTGCGGCCGCAGCTGCTGCGGGTGTGTTTGGGTTTACTGTGGAGGAGGCGGAGGCTGCAGAGGCGGCAAACCTTGCCGAACGCGCGGAGTTCATGGGCGAGGAGGAGCCTGCCGGTTCCGAAGCCGAGCCGAGCGAGGCCGGCGAGGAGGAGGCTGAGCCTTCAGAGAACTTGCCGCAGGCGGAGCCCCCGGCCCCGCCAAGGAGGCGCCTTCGCAGGGCCGGGGACGCAGCGGGGCGGCAGCCGGCTCCACAGCCACCGAGCCGCGCGACGCGCTCTACCGCGGCAAGCAATGTTGCCGCGGGAGCGCCTCACGCAACAGCGGCAACTGGAGCGGGATCTTCCCGGGCCACTGCCACTGCCCCGCCAAGCGGGCAAGGGATCCTACTCCTCCACCTCGCCGCACCGGAGGAGGGCCGGACTTCGATCTTTCCGCGCTCAGCTCCGACGAGGAGGAAGAAGAGTGAGTTTCTTTGGTGCTCTTATAATCCTTCAATCTTGCTGTTTATATCTTGTATCTGACTTGCTCCAATCTGGACTCCTTTCTTTTCAGAACACCGGCCCAGAGAGCGGCGAAGAGGGCCAAGGCCGTGGTGATCGTCATCGAGGATGACCCCATCGTGTCAGCAGGAGGTGGGCCCGAGAACACCTTGACGGACCCGGCAATCACCCCTCAGAGCAGCCCCCAGCGCAGCCCCGAGCGTAAGTTCATAGTTTAGCCTTCTGATGTCGGGCGCGCTTGAGTGCTTTTTCCTTTGTTGATATCTTGCTTGTTGACTTGTGCAGGAGCAGAGAAGCCTCATCAGGAGCGCCCGGAGGCCGGTCCCGAAGTGCCACCGGCTTCAACTGCGCCGCCAAGGGAGGAGTCCCCGGCAAGGGAGCGCTCTCCGGCAAGGGGGACTCTCCGGCAAGGGACGGCACTGCTGATCCTGCGGCAACCGAGGCCGCAACTGAAGATCTTGGCGCAGGTAATCCACTTGCCCAGAAACTTTCCCTTGGGTTCTGCTTCTTTCGTTTTTCCTTTCTCGGATTTTTGATTGATTTTCCTCCCTTCTTCGTTCTTCAGACCCATCTTCGGCTGAGCCAATGGAGACAGAGGGCGCCGGCGAGGAAGGTGCCGGTGCTGATGAGACCGCCGGCGAGGAGGCCGCCGGGGCTGCTGCTGCGGAAGCCGGCGAGGGGTCGGGCGATCGCACTGACGACCCTGAGGCCGCAGGAGCGCCGGGCGCTGCGCCGACCGCCGAACCCTCTGCCGCTTCTGCGGAGCCGGGCTCCGAGGAGCCCCAGCCCGGCGCCTACTTGAAGGCCGGTGACAATATCTTCATCAAGCTACCCTGGGCGTCGAGCTCCAGGGCGCCGGTCGAGGGGGAGACTTTTGACGGGGAGGTGCTCGCCTCTGCTGGACTGTCATTGGTTGACGCGCCCGGCAGCAGCAGCGGCGAGCCTGAGGAGGAGCAGCTGCTGCGGAAGCTGCTGTCACTCTACCGCACCCGGCAAGCCAAGCTGGCTTCCCGGGAAGCGCTTGTCGCGAAGGCGGGAGTTGACATGGAAAAGCGCGCGGAGGAGCTCCGGGGCCAAAATCAAGAAGCTCTCCGGTCCCTGGCGCAGGAGCGGGAGCGAGTCGACGAGGAGCGCACGGCCTTTCTTCTCGAGAAGGCCGAGGCTGAGGAGGAACAAAGGCTGGCTGCCGAGAAGCAGTCCGCGCGGGAAGGTGAACTAGTGCAGCGGAAGGCCAACCTCGACAGCTACGAGGAAGAGCTCGCCGAGCGTGAGCGAGCACTTGGCGGGGCGCTCAAGGAGGCAAAGGACGCCGCGGCAACTGCAGAGGCCGCCAAGAAAGAGCTAGAGGAGAAGGTGGCGCAGCTGGAGGCCGATATTGGGAAGAGCGGCGAGGAGCTTGCCGCGCTCAAGCGTGAGCGTGAGAAGGATGCTGCCGCCCACGGTGAGCTGCAAGGCCTTCTCGCTGAGAGGGGCAAGGAGCTCAGCGCCGCCAAGGATTCCAAAGCAGACCTGGAGCTGAAGCTGGCCACGCTGACGCAGACGCTGGAGGCCGCCAAGGAGCGGGAGAAGACCTTGTCGGAGAAGGTCAAGGCTGACGCGGCGCTGCTGGAGAGCATTGCAGTTACCCAGAACTCGTTCAGAGACACAGTGGAGCACTGGACCGAGGGTCTGGTGAACACTGCCGCAGTCATCAACGAGGAGCTGGCGCAGCTGGGGATGGAGGACTTTGGGTATCCTTCCGACGAGAGTCTTCAACCCAGCGCCAAGCTCAGCCTATTCTTCAAGGGCGTGGCGACGGCACTCCAGCGGCTCCGGGAGAGGATCCCGAAGCAGCTGGCCGACGAGTCGCGCAAAATCTGCGCCGGGGTTCTCCAGAAGGTGCTGATGAAGGTAGCCTTCCGCAATCCAGGCCTCAGCTTCACCAACGTCCTCAGGTCCTTGCCGCCTGACGCCGATCTGGATGCACTCAAGGCCCTTGTCGCACCCATTGTGGACAAGGTGAGCGAGATCAAGAGAGTCGAGGGCGGACGCGTAGATTAGGCCGCCCATTTCTTCTTTTCCCTTGTCGCTGCTAATCATGTTATGAAAACAGTCTGTTAGAGCTGCGACAAGTTATCTTGTAATATAACTTTATTTCTGTTATCAATTGCAATGTTATTTCCTCTACTAGATTCCTTCCTTTGTATGTTTTTACCCTACGCTTCTAGGGAACTTGTCGGCGCAGGCGCCCGAGCCGCGAGCGCTGAGTGCGGAACTTCAGCAGCCTGCTGGCGGCGCTGCTTCCGACAAGAAACCTTGTCGCGACTAGATGCAGCACGCTTAAGCTGTTGAGCGGACTCGAAACAAAGTAAGGGCGCAACTAGCCACGAGTTGGTTCCTCCGCGCACAGGTTTTCCATACAAAGCAGGGTCGTTCGAGGAAGATAACTCAAAAATTTAAAAAGTGATTGCTCAAACTTTGGCAACTTAGCTTTTCTGTCATTTGCTTCCCGGTAAGGCAAGTCTTTGCTTGAACGACGCCTGGCCCATACCACAATCTTCTCCTTCCCCCCCGGCAAACTTGTGTGCGAGAGAACCTTCTTTTCCTTTAAAAGAAAAAGAAAGAAGAGAAAATAATAATATGGAGCTCTTCGGCTCGTTACTGCTTACCGGATGTAGGTGCTGCACAAAGTGTCAGATAATCGCATGCAAGAAAGGAACTAACGCATGAAATGGACAAGCTGTGCGGAGCACATGGGGTTTTACTTATGCACGGGATCTGCGCCCGGCTTTGTACAAAGGATTACATGCAACAGCGGCAAGACTTGTACAAAAGGTGGTTGCCGGAACGGGTTCCGGCAACCGCGCCTTATGGGAAAAACTTACGAAGATGTTCTATGTTCCAGGAGTTGCTCACCGGAATGCCATCTTCGGTCTCAAGGCGGACAGCGCCAGGCCTTGTGACTCGTCTCACCCGATAAGGGCCTTCCCACTTCGGCGTCAACTTGTTGGAATTCTTGGCGGACTGAACGCGCCGAAGAACAAGGTCGCCTTCCTCGAAGCTTCTGGCTTTAACTTTGCGGCTATGATAGCGGCGCAAAGCTTGCTGGTATCGAGCAGCTCGTACAGCAGCCTGAAGACGATCTTCCTCAAGGAGCAGCGCGTCGTCTTGCCGCAGCTGTTCTTGCTCAAGCTCATCATAAGCGAGCACTCGAGGTGATCCGTATACGAGTTCCGTGGGGAGAACTGCCTCTGCTCCATAGACTAGAGCGAAAGGTGTCTGGCCAGTGGCTCGATTTGGCGTCGTTCTGATCGACCAAAGAACCACCGGCAGCTCCTCGATCCAGTTCCTTCCGCACCTGTGCAGCCTGTCGAAAGTTCTGGTCTTGAGCCCGCGCAGCACTTCAGCATTTGCCCTCTCTGCTTGACCGTTGCTTCTTGGATGAGCAACAGAAGCGAAGCAGACCTTGGCGCCAAGGTCTTGGACGTACTGCATGAAGGTGCGGCTCGTGAATTGCGTGCCGTTGTCGGTGATGATCCTGTTAGGGATCCCGAAACGGCAAACAATCGACCTGAAGAACTTGACTGCTGACTGTGCTGTCACCTTCCTCACTGGCTGCACTTCCGGCCACTTTGTGAACTTGTCGATTGCGACGTACAAGTACTCAAAGCCCCCGACAGCTCGGGGGAAGGGGCCGAGGATATCGAGCCCCCAGACCGAAAATGGCCAGGATAAAGGGATTGTCTGGAGAGCTTGAGCTGGCTGGTGTATCTGTTTGGAGTGGAACTGGCACGCTTCACACTTGGTTACTTGTGCAGTTGCATCCTGGAGGGCTGTCGGCCAAAAGAAACCTTGCCGGAAAGCTTTGCCGGCAAGTGCTCTTGCGCCAATGTGGTGGCCACATATGCCTCCATGTATCTCCGCCAACAGCTTTTGTCCATCTTCCCGGCGAATACACTTCAATTTCACACCGTTGAGTCTTCTTCTGTACAGTATGCTATCGACAAACTGGTACATACTTGACTGCCGGGCTACTCTTTCCGCTTCTTCTTGTTCTTCGGGAAGTTCTCCTGTCTGAAGGAAGTGGACAATCTGCTGTGCCCATGCTGGAGCTTGTGGCTCGACAACAAGGACTAAAGGCGCATCTGCTGCTGCGGGAACATCCGCTTCCACGGCAAGGACTTGTGGTCCTGCCGGAGCTTGATGTTCCCCGGCAAGCTTGCCGGAGCAAAACTTGTCGGGAGCGTCTGCTTCAACGGAACAAACCATAAGGCTTGCCGGAGCAGACTGCCCCTCAGCATCCTTGGTGTTGATCTTGGGGACTTTCTTGGCGGCGGCTTCGGGGAGCTCTGCCGGAAAGTAGTCGCCGGAAACCAACTTCCTCTTCTTGCTTTGTCCAGTTGATGGTGTTACGGATGGTTGAGTCAACTTAAGCACAAAGATCCCTGGTTCCACAGGTAACTTTAGTGCGGCGCACTTTGACAGGCCATCAGCAATATCATTCTGAGCTCTTGGGATATGCTCCATTTGTAGGCCGTCAAAGTGCTCTTCTAGCTTCCTCACTTCATCAACATACGCTTCCATCAACGGACTCTGGTAGTTCTTGTTCACTTGTCGGACGACAAGCTGTGAGTCACCCCTGACAATGAGCTTCTTGATCCCAAGGTCTGCTGCGATTCTGAGACCGGCAAGCAATCCTTCATACTCTGCAGTATTGTTGGTTGCTTGCTCTTTGGGAAAGTGCATCTGGACTACGTACTTGAGGTGCTCTCCGGTGGGTGCGACAAGCAGCACGCCTGCACCGGCGCCTTGCAGCGAGAAGGCACCATCAAAGTACATCAGCCACTCTTTGCTTGCCTCTTTGACGGGGATGCTCGTTTCTGAAATTTCTTCATCTGGGGTTGGCGTCCACTCTGCTATGAACTCTGCCAATGCTCTGCTTTGGATAGTTGAAGTGCTCTCAAACTTGAGGCCAAAGCTTGACAGTTCCAGCGCCCACTCGACAATCCTGCCCGTTGCTTCTGGATTTTGCAGTATCCTCTTCAGCGGAAAGCGAGTGACGACTGTGATCTCATGTGCTTGGAAGTAATGGCGCAGCTTTCTCGAGGCCATGAGGAGGCCGAAAAGCAACTTCTGCACACCAGAGTACCTTGATCTAGCCCCCTGCAGAAGAGAACTGACAAAGTAAACTGGGCGCTGCACCATTCTCCTTGGCATCTTATCATGTTCCTGCGCAAACCCATGTTTGTCGGGACCAGAGCTTGTCGGCGAAGCCCCCTGCTTGTCGCTGGATGGATCTGCCGTGGTTGCTGGCTCATCATCCGCCTCCCTCTCCGCCACTAACGCAGCACTAACCACTTGATTGGTTGCTGCTATATACAGCAGCAACTTCTCTTGCGGCTTAGGTGCGACAAGCGTTGGAGTGGAGGACAGGTATCTCTTCAAGTCCTGCAGCGCAGCCTCCGCTTCCGGAGTCCATTTCATTGGACCTGCCTTTTTCAAAATTTTGAAAAATGGCAGGGCGCGCTCAGCAGATCTAGAGATAAACCTGCTGAGAGCAGCCACGCAACCGGCAAGCCTTCGTACATCCTTGACGCGCTTTGGTGCTTCGATCTGCTCAATGGCTTTGATCTTGTCGGGATTGGCTTCAATTCCCCACTGAGACACGAAGAACCCGAGAAGCTTGCCGGAAGGGACTCCAAACACGCACTTCTCGGGGTTAAGCTTGAGGTTGATCTTGCGCAGGTTTGCAAATGTCTCGTCTAAATCTTGAATCAAGGGTCGCTTTGTTCTTGCTCTTGACCACTATGTCATCCATGTAAGCTTCCACATTTCTGTGCATTTGCGGCTCAAAAGCATGGTGGACTACCCTTGCGAATGTTGAACCAGCATTCTTCAAACCGAAAGGCATCCGTACGAAGCAGTACGTGCCACACGGGGTGATAAATGCGGTTTTCTCTTCATCTTCTTCTGCCATGAAGATCTGATGGTATCCTGAGTATGCATCAAGAAATGAAAGCAAATCACATCCGGCTGTGGAGTCAACAATCTGGTCAATACGCGGCAAGGGAAATGGGTCTTTGGGACAAGCTTTATTAACATCAGTGAAGTCAATACAAAGTCTCCATTTCCCGTTAGCTTTGCGCACAACAACAGGATTGGCCAACCACGTGGGATGGAGTACTCCTCTGACAAGGCCTGCTGCTTCCAACTTCTTGATTTCTTCTGCGATGAATTCTTGGCGCTCTACTGCCTGCTTCCTGACTCTCTGCTTGACGGGCCGCGCATGAGGACAGACGGCAAGGTGGTGCTCAATCACTTTCCTGGGAACACCGGGGATATCAGACGGTTGCCACGCAAACACGTCGACATTCGCCCGCAGGAAAGCAACGAGCGCGCTTTCCTATTTGGGGTCAAGAGTGGCGCTGATGGTGAAGGTACCACCAGTGCCATCCTCCTTGGCGGACACCTTCTTAGTCTCAGGTGGAGCTGCCATTGCCTTCTTACACTTGCCGGTGGAGCTCGATGGTGCGTCCTCGACGGTAGCGCAGCACTCCGAAGAGGTGCGCTTGCCGGAGTGGGCATCAGAGCTCTTGCCGGACTTGGTCTTCTTCTTCCCCCCGGGAGCTTCAGCGGCAAGTGTCCTGCGTTCTGCTGCGGCTGCTGCTTCCCGGTAGATCTTGTCGGCACAGATAAGAGCATCCTTCTTGTCGCCAGGGACAGAGATGACACTTATTGGGCCTGGCATTTTCAGTACGTTGTACGCATAGTGAGAGGCTGCCATGAACTTGGCGAGTGCCGGACGGCCAAGGATTCCATTGTAAGGTAATGGAAAGTCGGCAACGTCAAACGTGACCCTCTCAGTCCTGAAGTTCAGCTCACTGCCAAATGTTACCGGCAACGTGATCTTTCCCTTTGGCTTGCTCCTTCCCGGGTTGATTCCTTGAAATGTGCCGGTCTCTTCGAGCTCGCTGTCAGGGATCTGGAGCTTCTGGAGCACCGCGGAGGAGATCAGGTTCAAGCCGGCCCCGCCGTCAACTAGCATCTTAGTGACCTTGAGGTTGCGGATTGTTGGTGAAACCAACATCGGCAAGCACCCGACCGCAGTTATGCGATCCGGGTGGTCCTCAATATCAAAGATGATAGGCGTGCCGGACCATTTCAGAGGCTTGCGTGACTCGACGGGTGGTTCTGCTGCATTAACTTCCCGCACCCACTGCTTGAGCTGGCGGTGCGAGGCATGCAGAGAAGCACCACCGTCAACGCACAGGACCTCTGTGGCTTTCTGGAACTCCTGCTCATCAGTCTCCTCATCATCCATATCTTCATCGTCGCCGTCATCTTCATCCTTGTCGCGGCCGCGAGGAGGTCTGTCTCCTTGCCGCTGCTTGGCCTTGCCGCGGCGTCCTCCTCGGCCGGGACGTTTCTTGCCGGATCCACCAGCTCCTTCCTGGGCCTTCTCCTTGTCGCGCCGCTCGTATTCAGCTTTCTGTTGCTCAACAAGCTGTTCGACTTCTTACAGTTCTGGAGATCATGGCCCTTGGTGCGGTGGAATCTTGCAATACTGCTTGTTGGTGCCGTCCTGCTTGTCGGCCGCCACCTCCGCGGCAACCTCCTTGCCGGAGTCACCAGCTTTGGCTTCCTTGGCGCCACCACCGTTGCCGGACTGCTCAACAACTAGCACTTCTTTGCCTTTCCTCCTTCTGTTGTTCCGCCGCCGGTTTTTCCTTGTCGGGGCAGCATCTTCACTGTCAGATCCTCCCGCTCCTATATTTTCTCCGGGGAGTCTCCTCCCTTCCTCAGCACGCGCACACTTGTCGGCCAGTGCATATAACTCACTGACGTCCCTGATCTTGCACATCGCCATTTCCTCCCGCATCCTGCGGTTCCGCACGTTCTGATGGAACGCGCTGATCACCGCGGCAGGGTGGACGTCTGGGATGTTGTGCTGCACACTACTGAATCTCTGAATGTACTTGCGCAGGGGCTCTCCTTCCTTCTGGGCGAGCAGATGAAGATCACTCTCCTGGCCATGAGGCTTGTGTCCGCCGGTAAAGGCGCCGACAAACTGATGGCACAGATCAGCCCAAGAGGATATGGAGTTGTCCGGCAAGTGCATGAGCCAGGATCTGACGTTGGGCTTGAGCACCAGCGGGAAGTAGTTGGCAAGGATCTTGTCATCTCGTCCCCCGGCAGCTTGCACCGCGATGGTGTAGATGCTGAGGAACTCTGACGGATGCGTCTTGCCGTCGTACTTCTCCGGTACGTCTGGCTTGAAGTTCTTTGTGCTGGGCCACTGGACTTGCCGCAGCTCACGAGTGAACGCAGGACAACCTACCGCGTACGGCAGATCGCCTGGTTCCCCTGGCGCATGCATGTCAACAGAGGGCCCAGCGCGCTTGTCGGATTGACGTCGCGCTTCTCTTCGGCGCTCGATGCGGGTTCGAGCGTCTTCTTGTTGTCGATCATGAAGAACTTGGCGCTGATCGCGACGAGCTCGTGGATCCGACGATGCAGTGGAGTCGCTGTCGAGGTGGATCCGGCGAGTCGGCGATCTTGGCCTTCGGGGCGGTGATTGCATGGTAGTTGCACCTCCGCCCGTTTCGTCGCCACCGGCTCGCGTCCGGCGGCCCTGCCGCGGCGGCGACGCGCTCGGCCGCCGTGGAGTGTCGCCGTTGGCGTAGCCGATGAGACTCTGAATGGTGGCCCTCCATTCGTCGATCTTGTCCGACGTCGGAGGGTAATCTAGGAGAAGTTGAGCTCGCGCCAAAGCTTCTGCTGGAGTGGTGGGTGGCAGTGGCGGACGGCGCGAGGAGCGGGACGTGCTCGAACTTCTAACTATGTTAGAAGGAGCAGTATCCCGTCCAGGCGACCGTGCCCCGCTCGTGCCAGCACGCTGGCGTGCATGCTGGTCTTGAGCGCCCCGAGATCCACCAGCTTGGTCTTGGGCTATCATGCGTATGGCACTGCTAGTGCCATGACGCTGTTGATCTTGCGCCTCCTGAGAGTGGCGTGGAACATGTACAGTCGCCGAGGTTTGTGCAGCCTTGTTCTTGGACCTGGCGGCATCATGAGCTTCCTCGTCGACGTCCTTTCTTCCGCCGGCGTCCATCCCACCACTCGTTTGCTCCAACGGTGGCGGAAGTGACGTGGATGGAGCGGCTGCCGCCGAAGTCTTCTTCTTCGGTGGCATGTTGATGAAGGGAATAAAGATCTAGCTCGTGTGAACGCCGGATCTGGTTCACACAATCTCAACACCCCCTACCTGGCGCGCCAAAGATGTCGGGGAAAACTGATCCACGAACACCTATGGGGCCGGCGGACCGGGCCCCTTTCGGTTCGGCGGGGGCGGAGGTCGCACGAAGAGCAGATCGAGGCGAGGCACACGAGCAGTTTACCCAGCTTCGGAGCTCTCCGGAGAGATAACACTCCTACTGCTGCTTGTCTGGTTGTATTATCTGGTGTTCTTGCTCTCGAGCGAGAGAGTGTGATGTTTTCTGGGCTACGAATGAATCGAAGCAAACTGTCCGAACCCCCCTCTACGTTGCGCATGGGCCTCCTTTTATACGCTAAAGGGGTCACCGACAGGTGGCAACGCAGAGGAGGGTAAAAACGTAAAAAGCGAGGTAGTTGATACAGTTGCTTGTACAGTGCACCCTACCTAACCCTGACGGCAGGGGACAAGGGCATTAAATGCCCGTCTGAGTCGCCCGAACAGTGCAGAAAAGGACCGTTAGGGGCGCCACCGTTCGCCACGATGGCGATCTTGTCAGCTTCGCATGCCACTGCGCACCGCTGGCTGCACAGCCTCCCGCCACGCGCGCCCGGAGAGGCCCCCAGAGCGACACGTTGGTGGATGCGCTGGAGCGTGGGCGCAGAGTGGCCGCCTGCCACGGCAAGCGCCTTGCCGCTGTTGTTATCTCGCCGGGTCCAGAAGCTCGTCGCTCACCGGGCCTCGGGGTACCTTATTTAGTCTTCCCGGCAAGCTCCTCTTGCCGGGGCCTTGTTGCCTTGCCGGAGCGCGTGGCGCGTCGCGGCAAGTTCCTTGGAGCGCCTTGGTTGGCCTTCCCGGCAAGCTCCTCTTGCCGGGGTCTTGTCTCCTTAGCTTAAATACTTTGTTCTTGGATGGCTCCAGGGGAACCTTGGGGGATCTTGGCGTTCGCCCGACAAGCCTTTGCCGCGGGGTGCTGCAACTGCCCGTGCACAAGTTCGGGGTACTAGGGTACCCCTATTCTAGTACACCGACACATACCCGAAGGAATTTCATATTCAATATTTTCAGTAGGTGTAGTAGGTTGAGGGGCAGCTAATTATGGTTTCGGTCGAGGTGAAGATACCCTGAACATACCCCTCAAAGGATTGTTTTCCATTGCAATGTTTCCTTACCAAATTCCGCTTACAAAAGGCGCTTCACTCCCCGACAATGGTGCCAGAAAATAGCCATGATGACCCACAAGCATAGGGGATCAATTGTAGCTCTTTTCGATAAGTAAGAGTGTCGAACCCAATGAGGAGCAGAAGGAAATGACAAGTGGTTTTCAGTAAGGTAATGCCTGCAAGTGCTGAAATTGTAAGTAACAGAGTAGTGTGATAGCAAGATATTTTGTAACGAGCAAGTAATGATAATAGTAACAAAAGTGCAGCACGGTATCCCAATCCTTTTGAGGCAAAGGAGAGGCCAAAACGGTCCCTTATAGTAAGCAACGTGTTCTTGAGGGTGCATGGGAATTTCATCTAGTCACTTTCATCATGTTGATTCGATTCGTGTTCGCTACTTTGATAATTTCATATGTGATTGGACCGGTGCTTAGGTGTTGTTCTTAGTTGTAGAAACCTCCTACTTTTGATTAACCCCCTCGCAAGCATCTGTAACTACGAGAAAAGTATTAAGGATAAATCCTAACGATAGCATTAAACTTTTGGATCCAATCGGTCCCTTATGAAATAGTGCATAAACTAGTGTTTAAGCTTCTGCCACTCTTGCAACCCATCATCTAATAACTACTCCACAATGCATTCCCTTAGGCCCAAATATGGTGAAGTGTCATGTAGTCAACATTCACATGACACCACTAAGGGAATTACAACATACATACTATCAAAATATTGAACACATATCACGTTCACATGATTACTTGCAACATGATTTCTCCCGTGACCTCAAGAACAAAAGTAACTACTCACAAGTGATAAACATGCTCAAGATTAGAGGGGTATTGTAGCGACCCGACCTCGGATGGTCAAGTCTCTGTGTTTAAGTGTCATCCCTCGATCCGTATTGCTGACACACACAGTACTCGAGGTTTTATAACAGAGTTCAATCTCACACTTATTACATCGAATGTCTTAGAAGAGAACTTAATACAATAATATAGATGAAGGCCATCTAAATAAGGTAACACAAAAGCTTCAAAGGTAGTAGAGTCCATCCAACTCCACGGCAAAACTGAGTGCATGACAACGACCTAGCGCACCTTACTCTTCGTCTGAAAATTCTGCAACATAATACGTTGCAGCCTATGTAGGTCAGCACATGGAATATGCTAGCAAGATAACACTATAGAGCAATGAACAAGTAACAGCTATAACTACATGCATATATGGCTGGTGGAGGTCATATGGTTATCATTTGCATAAAGCTAATTTTCCCTACAACAAAGGAATATATTTTATTTAACTACAAGTTTGTTGAAAACATTGAGAATGGTAACCCCATCTTAATCCCAATTAAAATTTCACAACCCATCAAATTAATTAAGTAACATGATGAGATCAAATCAATAATTCAAGTACCAGATACTCAAGATGTCCATAACCAGGGACACGGCTAATCATGATTAGTTTGTATACTCTGCAGAGGTTTGCGCACTTTTCCCCACAAGACCCGATCTCCACCGTTGTATTTCTCGCACTACATGCTGTTCGAGAAACAGATGACCGAGACACTGTCTTTCCGAAGAGGTCCCCTTAACCGATAGATAGGCCGGTACACCTACAATCCCCTACATCTGCTAGCCCATCATGGAAAGGATTCCCACAACTTACTCAACTATGCCAGAGCCCATATTGGCATGTGGCTGCACATGGGAGTTTCTAGCATGAATAATCTTATGATCCCTTTGAGCCTGGGTGGCGAACCATAGGATGATCACACGGATACCCCGGGATCTCCTTGGACAGCACTGGATTCCCAAGGTGCACACAAACCAATCCACCCAGATGTGTATTTAAGTAGCCACCTTAAGTTAAACCTTAGTTAATAATAACTCTCACATCTTTCATGAATTCTCTCAAAAACCCAAGCCACATCTACTAGCATAGCATAGCAGTATCAGCATAACATAGTAACTCCCATGGTTTGAATAAAAGGAAATAGGTTCCTACCTCATCAACTACTTCCCAAAACCTACATGTTAAACAAGTTCTACTCTTGCAATGTGTGACGCCCCGAGACCGATGCTCCAAATGCCTTCCATGTCTTGCGTGTCAGCTGTTTTATTTATTTGTTTGTTTGAATTCATCAGGTCATCATTTGCATTGCATCGGCATTCATTGTCGTCATTGTTTTTAAAACTTGCATCCGCTCGTAGCTGCCGCGTCCCCCCTTACTTTTGTTGACCGTTCGGAGACCAACCTTGTTCTTTGTTTTCCCTCTTGCCTAAACCGGAGTCTCTTTGACTAGTGCGTCAACCCCTGCATTGTCTCTTTCTCAACTTCATCTTCTTCTACACCCACAACCATGCTTGATCATCTTCTCCTCCTTCTTCGTTAATCCATTTAAATTGTGGTGTTCTATTTCCTGCACCAATTTAATGTTCATTCTTTTCCTACAATTTTTGGACCATGCCACTTACCTCTCGGCCTAATCTCATCTTTTTTGACTTGATTTGGTTGGGTTCAAAAATAGTTCAAGTTTGAATTAAATTCAAACTTGAATTAATTTTTTTCTATCGATTAAAATTGCAAAGTCAATTTATTAAAGTCCTGCATATTTCCAGGGTCATGGGGATATTTTCATATCTCTCATACTCCTCTCCTATCTCCCTGGGCTTTTCTTGCTATTTTTTCTCCTTGGAGAGTATATTAAAGAAAAGTTAGCAGAGAACGGAGAGGGAAACCCATTTAAGCCGATTTGCAGCCACTGGACCGGGCCTCCCGCTCCGGCACATCTAACCCTTCTAACCCTATCCTGCACCCCGCGCCACATCTCTCTTCCTCCCCTCGTTCCATCGACCGCCGCCACACACACGCCCGCACGCATCGAGCCGAGGGAGAGGAGCTCCTTCGCCCGATCCCCATCTCCACCCTCTCCTCTTCGCCCTCCTCTTGCGCGGTCACATGCAGAGAGGAGCAGGTCATCGCGTCTGCGCTCGATCTCCTCAACCCCCGCGTCTCTCCATCGCGGCCTCTCCTCCCTACCCGCGCCTTCCTCTCAAGTCGCCACCGTGCCATGGCTGCCGCCCTCCAGCTCCGTCACTGCTCTGCCGCGGCTACGCCACAGCATTGTCCTCCGACGCCGGCGAGCACAAGCTGCCCTGTCACCCCATACCTTGTCTGCCTCTGCTTCCCCCGACGCTGCGCCGGCGACCTTGGCCAACCATGGATGGCCGGCTCTACCAATCTAGGACTCCCTCGCTACTGCAGGACCTCCCCGACCCGTCTTCTCCTACGAGCTCCCGAGGCACCAGCCTCCCATTCGCGAGATCCGGCGACACCGGCCACCAGGACCCGCTACTCTGCCTCGCCTCTCACCCGACTGTCCCTCGCGTCGTCTGCCCAGTCGCCCGCTTCGCGCTCGAGCTCCCTGCTTCCCGCCGCTGACCACTACCATCGCTTCCTTGCTGCTTCCACCGGGGTCCTTGTGTTTTTTTGTTTCGGACCATCAAGACCGGTAAGACCCGAACTCCGAATGCCAAGTACAACTACAAACTCGAAGAACTCGAATGCATCAAGTCCCCGAGGAGACCCATTTTTCATTAAGTTCGACTACATTGTGACCCCACAAGTACCTCTACCGCCTTTTTAGGAATCCCAAAAACACCAAGTACCTCGACACCCATCGCCTAGAACGACTACCGACGCTGAAGACCCATGAACAAAAACCGTCAAATTTGACTACCGTCGACATGCACTTCGCCAAGTACCACGCCATTTTTGGAAGACCCGTGAAATCAAGTTCTTTGCCATGAACGGTTACAGTGTTGTGCGTCCGGCAAGTGCCCTCTCCGGATCACCAAGTTCAGCTACCGATGACATATACCACTACCATCGTCGAGATCATGAGAACGTCTACTTCCTCTACATTGCACCAAACGCGAACCGTCTCGTTTGCACGCTTCGAAGGTATAACTCCGAGATGACGCCCGCGAACGAATGCGTGTGTTGTATGAGATGCACCATATGTTTGCACCATGTCCGAATTGATCCTTGTACATTCCTTGTTTCCTTGCCGTCGTCTTGTGGGAACCCGGCAGCCGGGATCACCCCACCATCCTTGCTTGACACGCTCCCGCCACACTACCCTTTTGCACCCGTATCCCCGTGAGCTACCGGAACAGATATGGTGCCGTGGCATCATTTTCGGATTCATCGCCGTAGCACCCTTTCTTTCCACCATGGTGGCAAATGTTTCATAATATGCGCATGTCAACTTTTTCATAAAATTTGCATAAACTTGAACGTGTCATCTGCATCATGTTAACAACATTAAGATGTTTAAAATTGTTGTTTGCATTAAATTGCTAAATGCATATGGGGATTTACTGGAATTGTTGTTTGTTTCGACCTCATTTAAACTTGTTTAGATAGAGGTTTTACTCATGCTTCACCTCTTGCCATGTTTAACAACATGTAATTTTGTTGAGTAGTTTAAACGAGAGAGAACTAAATAATTGATGTGGTGTTTTGTCAATATGCAACTCATTGCATATTGAGCTCCACTTAATTTGAAGTACTGTTTGTGCACCTTGCCATGCCTCATTAAACCCGACATGCATCATACTTGGTTGTGCATCGTGCCATGTTCATGTGATGGTTGTTTACTATGTTGCTTGTTTCTTTCCGGGTTGCTTCTCTCGTTAGCTTTGGTTTCGTTCCGGAGTTGTGAGGATTCGTTCGTCTACGTCTGTTTGTCTTCTTCATGGACTCGTTCTTCTTCCTTGTCGGATCTCTGGCAAGATGACCATACCCTCGAAATCACTTCTATCTTTTCTTGCTAGTTGTTCGTTCTATCGCTATGTCGCGCTACCTACCACTTGCTATATCATGCCTCCCATATTGCCATGTCAAGCCTCTAACTCACCTTTCCTAGGAAAATGTTGTTTGGCTATGTTACCGCTTTGCTCAGCCCCTCTTATAGCGTTGCTAGTTGCAGGTGAAGATGAAGTTTGTTCCTTGTTGGAACATGGATGTTGTTGGGATATCATTATTATATCTTATTCACTTTAATGCACCTATATATTTCGTAAAGGGTGGAAGGCTCGGCCTTATGCCTGGTGTTTTGTTCCACTCTTGCCACCCTAGTTTCCGTCATACCGGTGTTATGTTCCTTGATTTTGCGTTCCTTATGCGGTTGGGTGTTATGGGAACCCCTCGACAGTTCGCTTTGAATAAAACTCCTCCAGCAAGGCCCAACCTTGGTTTTACCATTTGTATACCTACCACCATATACCTTTCCCTTAGGTTATGCAGACTCGAGGGTCATCTTTATTTTAAACCCCCCCGAGCCAGTGCTCCTCTGAGTGTTGGTCCGAACCGAGCCGCCTGCGGGGCCATCTCTGGGAAACTAGAGGGTTGGTTTTACTCGTAGCCTGTCTCATCCAGTGTTGCCCTGAGAACGAGATATGTGCGACTCCTATCGGGATTTGTCGGCACATCGGGTGGCTTTGCTGGTCTTGTTTTACCATTGTCGAAATGTCTTGTAACCGGGATCCCGAGTCTGATCGGGTCTTCCTGGGAGAAGGAATATCCTTCGTTGACCGTGAGAGCTTGTGATGGGCTAAGTTGGGACACCCCTGCAGGGTTTTGAACTTTTGAAAGCCATGCCCGTGGTTATGGGCAGATGGGAATATGTTAATACCCGGTTGTAGAGAACTTGACACTTAACTTAATTAAAAAGAATCAACCGCGTGTGTAGCCGTGATGGTCTCTTTTCGGCGGAGTCCGGGAAGAGAACACGGTCTTGTGTTATGCTTGAACGTAAGTAGTTTCAGGATCACTTCTTGATCATTTATAGCTTCTCGACCGTGCTTTTCTTCTCTTCTAACTCTCTTTTGCGTATGTTAGCCACCATATATTCTAGTGCTTGCTGCAGCTCCACCTCACTACCTTTTTCCTACCCATAAGCTTAAATAGTGTTGATCGCGAGGGTGTGAGATTACTGAGTCCACATGACTCACGGATACTTCCAAACAGTTGCAGGTGCCGACGATGCCAGTGCACGTGATGCTACCGAACTCAAGTGGGAATTCGATGAAGACTTGGGTCGTTATTATGTTTCCTTTCCTGATGATCAGTAGTCGAGCCGAGTTGGGACGATCGGGGATCTAGCATTTGGGGTTTTCTTTCTTTATTTTGGTTCCGTAGTCGGACCTTGATTGTATTCTGGATGATGTATGAATATTTATGTATTGTGTGAAGTGGCGATTGTAAGCCGACTCTTTACCCCTTTCTCATTCAGTACATGGGATGTGTAAAGATTACCCCTCTTGCGACAGACCTACCATGTGTCTATGCCTCTAAGTCGTGCCCCGACATGTGGGAGATATAGCCGCAATGTGGGTGTTTCAAGTTGGTATCAGAGCCTTCCCCGACTTAGGAGCCCCCTGCTTGATCGAATCGCTGATGTTGTTGAGTCTTGAACAAAATGTTTTGAGTCTTAGTATTATATATATCGGAGAGTAGGATTATCTTTACTCCTCAGTCCCTTCATCGCTCTGGTGAGGCCTCCTGACGTAGAAGTTTTGACTCTTCTCTCCTTAAATTTCATGAATTTTTTTACGGTCACGCGGGTATCTTGGAATCGTTCCGATGGTTTTGTGATGAGAACATTGTTCTTGGTGCCTCCTGACATTTAGGGGCTGTGGCAGTGTCCCAGGGAGTTGAGCTCCGAGGTGTTATCGTCACAATTGTATCGTTGCAGTTTTGGAATACCTGAGTTCACCGACATCGAAAATCTCTTTTATGCAGTTGTTGGTGAGATAACCTCGACGTCACCCAGTACTGGGGCAGGAGTTCGGGAATATTGCCATAACTCGTATAACGTATGCTTTTCGAAGGTTAATGTACATGATTTCCGAAGGTTTCTTGGTTATGTGTTGAAGGATGGATACAGCTGGATGTAGGGATTGTTAGTTTGGGTGAGATATTATGCTTCCCCTGTATCCCCAACACCTGATTGCATAACCAGAAAGTTTCGGGAGTTTATAAGTGGGAATTCAAGTAGCTCATAGAATATCTTTCCAATAGACACATGATACTATATGGGATCTATCATATGTTTGTTTCCGGCTTATTTCCTAAGCCAATCCTTTGTTTGTTTTGGTTTGTGGTATTCGAGTTGCTTCAAAGTCAAGTGTTGATTCCATACCTTTCCTAAGCGGTGTTCTTATAATCCTATGTGAATATCAATCCTTCATGATAATCGAGATTGTCATGTCAATCCATTTCAACCGGCGTGTTTCTCTTCAAGTGGATCCGATCATTTCAACATCCGCAAGTTCACCTCTCGGTTTTTCCCAATGTTGTTCGTTTCATCTGTCCCCAAGTTGCCTTTGTTTTCCCGCCCACCCACCCCTTTTTCTTCGAGGACTCAGATTTCTTAATCAAATATCCATCTTATTGATGGGAAGTCTCTTCATTCTTTTCTTCTATGTTCTTATCCGGTGATTCTTAGGAAGATTATAACGGAGCTTCTCGTTTATCATTCTTTGTTCTCCTATCATCCCTGGTGTTTCTCATGAAGATGCTCTACTAGTCCATCATTCTTCTTTATTTTATTTTCATGTGGATTCAATTCAAGCTTTGGTATTCAGCATAGTCCTTTCATTTGTCCAATGCTTTCTCATGCCGGTGCACCTCATAATCATTCCCCGCTTGCTATTCAATTGTTCCGGAGATTTGTGTTTCCATTACTAATTCTCTTAAGCTATCTCGAGGTTGTTATCTTATTCAAGCTATTTAATTCAACCGATGCAATCTATATTTTAAATCGTTCAACGGTGTTTCTTTTGAGTGGGCCCTAACTCACGGGTCTTTTCCCAGGATCTTACCTGACTCTTCTATTTTTCCGGAGCTAAACACAAATTCTTTTCAAAGTTTGACGTAAGAATGAAATATCATCAGTCATATGTCTTTCTCCAAGATCTTTCAAATTCTTTTCTTGGTTCAACCTTTCTATTTCTTCATTCCAGAGTGTCTCAACAATTCACGGTGGTCTTTCTCGTTGTCATTCTCGGATTTTTGAAGACCGAAGAAGAGTGTCTCCTCCAAATCTTATCCATTCTCTCAGAGATGCGGGGTTCAAGCTTGATGCCATCCTCTCACAATTGTTTTCGATTGTGAGAATTCTTTTCACGCTTCCAGAGCAATTCAGGAGTCTTTTCAGTTTGATCCTCCGAAGGCCATCATTTCGGGTTTATTCATTCTCAGCTTTCAGCTCTCGTTCTCCAAATCATTTCGGTGCATCGTTCAAGTATTCTCTAATCAGCTCATGATCTCTTTGTTCTCATGTATGTAAGTTCCGTCAAGTATCATCATTCATTTTCCAATTCTTCCCTGTGAATTGTGCCCTTGCTACTTCCATTTTCAATTCTTACGGTGGTCCATTCAAGATTACTCTTCTCTGGGTATCTTATTAAATCATTCGTTGGTTCCAAATCCCACCGGCGGTTCCATCAAGACCTTCCCAAGTTTACGCTTTATCTCTCCTTTATCATTTCCAATGAGAATGATTAGTATGCCAAATCCGTTGCTTGTCATCAATTTAATTGATGAAGGATAAGCATAATGTAATTCTTATTCTTGTTTCATCCAAGTGATTAATTCCTTATTCCAGAGGTTCATCAAAATTCTTGATTTCAGTTGTTCTTCAATCTTTCTTGAGTTCCAAGTTTTCTCGGTTATATCATTTCAAAGCTTCACCTAATCATTGCAAGGCTTCTCCCAGAGTTTTTTTCAACTTCCCCTTTCATTTGATCATTCGTTTATTATCGGAGTTCTTCATGGAGGCTCTACGTGGTGGTTCGTCAATGATTCCTTCCATTCTTCAATTTTTATTCAAGTTTTCTCTCGAAGTTAAGTTCCGCCAAGCTATACCCAAAATTTAACATGGTGCTCAACACGTGTTTTGTCTTGAGGAGTTTAAGCATTCTTCATCTTGCATTCGAAGTGAAATACTTCCTACATTATGTTTTGAGGTGGTGTTATGACACTCTTGACAATTTCCTTTCGTGTGTCATGATTCGCAAGTTGTCAAGAATGAGATAGTTAAACCCATCAATTTCTTCGAGCATGAGCTCTTCTCAATCCATCATTCTCTTTGTTGGAGTTATCTTGGGTTATATTTCACCTAAAGCTTTCCCTAAGGATTTTTGCTAATTATGGTGCTCATAAATCACCCAAGTTCTTCATTTATCCTTCCGGTGAAATAAGTTTCTCGTCTGCTTGTTCATATCAACCCAATCCATTGTTTTTCGTTAGTGGCAAAATTTCACTTCAAGTTTTTGAGATGTTTTCCATAAGCCCACAACAAGCTTACTCTTTTCGTTGTTGGATTTCCAACAACTCCTTTCGACCCTTCTCCTAAAGATGCTTTTCCAAGCTCATTTGAGGTAGAAGATGTGGTTTTCTCCTCCGTTATTTTGATTCCATTCTTACATTTGTTCCGGAGGCATTGTGATGTTGCTCTCTTTGACCCATCATCTTGTGTTGTCAAGATCATGTTCAATTCCTTCCATTATGGTCGGAGTGCTGTCCAAATTATATCATTCTTATTCCTTCTCCTTCTTGTTTCGCTTGCATGTACTTTTTGTCCTTTGTAACCCTTTTCTTCTGTCTTTCAACCTACAAGGTTCCTGTAATGTTCTTTGTTCCTCATTTCTAACGGATTGTTTTCAACTTTGTTCATCATCGTTGTATTCTTTCTTTCAATTTGTTCAACCTCCCAAGGTTTGTGGTTTCACTCGTTTGTCAAAGAAGCAACTTAGTTGTACCTCTTCTCTTCCTCTTTCATTTCTCTCTGGTGCCATCCTAGATCTCGGGGAGAGATCCTCTCCTAGTGGTGGAGTGTTGTGAAGCCCCGAGACCGATGCTCTAGATGCCTTCCATGTCTTGCGTGTCAGCTGTTTTATTTATTTGTTTGTTTGCATTCATCATGTCATAATTTGCATTGCATCGGCACTCGTTGCCGTCATTGTTTCTAAAACTTGCATCCGCTCGTAGCTGCCGCGTCTCCCCTTGCTTTTGTTGACCGTTTGGAGATGAACCTTGTTCTTCGTTTTCCCTCTTGCCTAAACCGGAGTCTCTTTGCACAGTGCATCAACCCCTGCATTGTCTCTTTCTCAACTTCATCTTCTACACCCACAACCGTGCTTGATCATCTTCTTCTCCTTCTTCATTAATCCATTTAAATTGTGGTGTTCTATTTCCTGCACCAATTTAATTTTCATTCTTTTCCTATAATTTTTGGACCATGCCACTTACCTCTCGGCCTAATCTCATCATTTATGAGTTGATTTGGTTGGGTTCAAAAATGGTTCAAGTTTGAATTAAATTCAAACTTGAATTATTTTTTCTATCGATTAAAATTGCAAAGTCAATTTTCAATTTATTAAAGTCCTGCATAATTCCAGGGTCATGGGGATATTTTCATATCTCTCATACTCCTCTCCTATCTCCCTAGGCTTTTCTTGCTATTTTTTCTCCTTGGAGAGTATATTAAAGAAAAGTTAGTAGAGAACGGAGGGGGAACCCATTTAAGCCCAACTGCAGCCACTGGACTGGGCCTCCTGCGCCAGCCCACCTAACCCTTCTAACCCTAGCCTACACCCAGTGCCCCATCTCTCTTCCTCCCCTCATTCCATCGGCCGCCGCCACACACACGCCCGCACGCATCGAGCCGAGGGAGAGGAGCTCCTTCGCCCAATCCCCATCTCCACCCTCTCCTCTTCGCCCTCCTCTTGCGCGGCCACATGCAGAGAGGAGCAGGTCATCGCGTCTGTGCCCGATCTCCTCAACCCCCGCGTCTCTCCATCGCGGCCCCTCCTCCCTACCCGCGCCTTCCTCTCGCGCTATGATAACCCACAAGTATAGGGGATCGCAACAATTTTCGAGGGTAGGGTATTCAACCCAAATTTATTGATTCGACACAAGGGGAGCCAAAGAATATTCTCAAGTATTAGCAGCTGAGTTGTCAATTCAACCACACCTGGAAACTTAATATCTGCAGCAAAGTGTTTAGCAGCAAAGTAATATGATAGTGGTGATAACAGTAGCAAAAAGTAACAGTAGTAAAAGTAATGTTTTTGGTATTTTGTAGTGATGATAGCAATAGCAATGGAAAAGTAAATAAGCGAGGAACAATATATGGAAAGCTCGTAGGCAATGGATCGGTGATGGAGAATTATGCCGGATGCGGTTCATCATTTAACAGTAATAACCTAGGGTGATATAGAACTAGCTCTAGTTCATTGATATAATGTAGGCATGTATTCCGAACATAGTCATACGTGCTTATGGAAAAGAACTTGCATGACATCTTTTGTCCTACCAATCCGTCGCAGCGGGGTCCTTACGGAAACTAAGGGATATTAAGGCCTCCTAAAAATAGAGAACCGGAACAAAGCATTAACACATAGTGAATACATGAACTCCTCAAACTACGGTCATCACCCGTAAGTATCCTGATTATTGTCACTTCAGGGTTAACGGATCATAACACATAATAGGTGACTATAGACTTGCAAGATAGGATCAGGAACACTCATATATTGATGAAAACATAATAGGTTCAGATCTGAAATCATGGCACTCGGGCCCTAGTGACAAGCATTAAGCATAGCAAAGTCATAGCAACATCAATCTTAGAACATAGTGGACACTAGGGGTAAAACCCTAACAAAACTAACTCGATTACATGATAGATCCCACGCAACCCATCACCGTCCAGCAAGCCTCGATGGAATTACTCACGCACGGCGGTGAGCATCATGAAATTGGTGATGGAGGATGGTTCGTGATGACGATGGCGATGGATTCCCCTCTCCGGAGCCCCGAACGGACTCCAGATCAGCCCTCCCGAGAGGTTTTAGGGCTTGGCAGCGGCTCCGTATCGTAAAACGCGATGATTTCTTCTCCCGGATTTTTTTCTCACCGTAACTCAATATATGGAGGTGGACTTGGAGTCGGAGAGTCAACAGGGGGCCCACGAGGTAGGGGGGCGCGCCCCCACCCTCGTGGCAAGGTGGTGGCCCCCCAGGCCTTCATCCTTGGAAGGTATTTTTCTTATTTTCTGAAAAGTGTCTCCGTGAAGTTTCAGGTCATTCCGAGAACGTTTGCTCCTGCACATAAATAACACCATGGTAATTCTGCTGAAAACAGCGTCAGTCCGTGTTAGTTCCATTCAAATCATGCAAGTTAGAGTCCAAAACAAGGGCAAAAGTGTTTGGAAAAGTAGATACTTTGGAGACGTATCAACTCCCCCAAGCTTAAACCTTTGCTTGTCCTCAAGCAATTGAGTTGACAAATTGAAAGTGATAAAGAAAAACTTTTACAAACTCTGTTTGCTCTTGTTGTTGTAAATATGTAAAGCCAGCATTCAAGTTTTCAGAAAAGATTTAGAACTAACCACATTTGCAATAACGCATAGGTCTCAAGTTTACTCATATCAATAGCATAATCAACTAGCGAGCCATAATAATAAAACTCGGATGACAACACTTTCTCAAAACAATCATAATATGATATAACAGGATGGTATCTCGCTAGCCCTTTCTGAGACCGCAAAACATAAATGCAGAGCACCTTTAAAGACCAAGGACTGACTAGACATTGTAATTCATGGTAAAAGAGATCCAGTCAAGTCACACTCAATGTAAACTAACAGTAATGAATGCAAATGACAGCGGTGCTCTCCAATGGGTGCTTTTTAATAAGAGGATGATGACTTAGCATAAAAGTAAATAGATAGGCCTTTCACGGAGGGAAGCAGGGATTTGTAGAGGTGCCAGAGCTCGGTTTTGAAATAGAGGTGAATAATATTTTGAGCGGTATACTTTCATTGTCAACAGAACAACCAAGAGATGGCGATATCTTCCATGCTACACACATTATAGGCGGTTCCCAAACAGAATGGTAAAGTTTATACTCCCCCTTCCACCACAAGCTTCAATCCATGGCTTGCTCGAAACAACGACTGCCTCCAACTAACAAGAGTCCCAGGGGCATTTTTGTTTGCAATTATTTTGATTTAGTTTGCATAAAGCATGGGACTGGGCATCCCGGTGACCAGCCATTTATCTCGTGAGTGAGGAGCGTAGTCCACTCCTGTTGAGAATAACCCGCCTAACATGGAAGATACAGACAGCCCTAGTTGATACATGAGCTATTTGAGCATACAAAACAGGATATTTATTTGAAGGTTTAGAGTTTGGCACATACAAATTTACTTGGAACGGTAGGTAGATACCATATATAGGTAGGTATAGTAGACTCATGTGGAATAACTTTGGGGTTTAAGGGATTGGATGCACAAGCAGTATTCCCGCTTAGTACAGGTGAAGGCTAGCAAAAGACTGGAAAGCGACCAGCTAGAGAGCGACAACAGTCATGAACATGCATTAAAATTAATCAACACCGAATGCAAGCATGAGTAGGATATAATTCACCATGAACATAAATATCGTGAAGGCTATGTTGATTTTGTTTCAACTACATGCGTGAACATGTGCCAAGTCAAGTCACTTAAATCATTCAGAGGAGGATACCACCCTATCATACCACATCATAACAATCTCAATAGCATGTTGGCACGCAAGGTAAACCATTATAACTCATAGCTAATCAAGCATGGCATAAGAAACTATGATCTCCAGTTGTCATTGCAAACATGTTTATTCATAATAGGCTGAATCAGGAACGATGAACTAATCATATTTACAAAAACAAAAGAGGTCGAGTTCATACCAGTTTTTCTTATCTCAGCCAGTCCATCATATAACATCATAATTGCCTTTCACTTGCATGACCGAATAGTGTGAATAATAATAATAGTGCACGTGCATTGGACTAAGCTGGAATCTGCAAGCATTCAATAAAAAGGAGAAGACAAGGCAATACGGTCTCTTTTGTCAGGTCAACAATAATGCATATAAGAGCCACTTCAACAATTTAATCATGGTCTTCTCCTATCGACTCCCAAAGAAAAGAAAAGAAATAAACCTACTTACACGGGAAAGCTCCAAACAAGCAAAAGAAGAACAGGAAATATTTTTGGGTTTTCTTTTTAATTACTACTACAAGCATGGTAAGTAAACTAATTAAAAGCTACAACTAATTTTTTTGGTTTTTCTTAAGGTTTATTAAACACACAAGGAGAAATCATAAAAAGGAAAAATAAACTAGCATGGATGATATAATGAAAAAGTATGAGCACCGACATCTAGCAATAAGTGTGTGAGCATAAATGTAATGTCGGTGAGAAATACGTACTCCCCCAAGCTTAGGCTTTTGGCCTAAGTTGGTCTATGGCCACGACTGGCCTGGCGGATATCCATAATAATAGTTGGGGTCGTACTGTGGTGCAAACAAGGAAGACTCATATTGCCACTGGCTGACAATCATCTCCGGATCCCACTGGTAATTAGACTGTCGTGAAGGATCAAATTGTGGTTCCGGCTCTGGCTCCTCGGCTGGTGCAGGGTTCCGGTAGGCGTGGATAGCCATCAACGGAACAAGGTACGTTCCTACAGTCAAATCAAACAAAGAAGGAGCAGGCAAGGTAATAGTCTCAGGATGATGTTTATTAAAGAACAATTGATATTTAAGCTCTACTTCCCTATTCTTAACAATAAAATCATGCGCCACCATACTTTTATAATCTAAATAAACACGAGGCAGCACCTTTTCTTCCATCTCATAGTGCCTAATAGGTATGTTAAAATGTGCAGCTAGGCGTGTAGCATAGATGCCCCCAAAGATGGGGCCCTTGGTACGGTTCAGACTTAACCGTTTGGCAATAATGACGGCCATACTAAAAGAGTTATCACCGTATAAACTGTGGTGCAGAATAATAATATCTGGGATACTCAGGTTTCCACTGTTTCCGTGACCAATTAAGCAACGACTAGCAAATAATGCAAAATAACGTAAAACGGGAAAGTGTATGCTAGTGATTCGTGCATCGGAAACCTTCCTTGTTTACTACAATGATAGTGTCAATAAATCCCTCCACATCATCACGATGTGGTTCTTCTGTATTGCCCTCAAAAGGGACTAAACAAATCCGATAGAAATCATAAAGTGACATCTCCTTATGCTCATCATATAAATAAAACTCCACCATAGGTGGTGAGCTCCTAGAATGGAAATGAAAGTTTTGCACAAAGATATTTGTGAGCAAGAGATACTGATCGCATTGGTCGTGGAGGAAAGCGGTAATGCCTGCAGTCTGAGCCAATTCATGAAAATCTTCATAAATCCCGGCTGCTCTTAAGAAATCCTCGGAAGGCCATTCACACGCCCGAACCTCCGTGGTGTGAGGCAGATTATACTTAGGCTTCAGTGCCTTTTCCTTCGAGCTTTGGCTCGATGTGCCCCTCAAAAGTCTCCTCATCATTTTCTGAAAATTCTGAAATTTTTAGTAACTTCAAAATAAAAGTAAACCACACTCAATAATATTGATAGTAACTACTCCTACAAGTGCCTAGGGCCTATATCATGCATCAAAACTACTTGGAACCATATAAATTTGACATGCAAGCTAAAGAACAGGGTCACCTAAGCAGCAAAAATTTGCAATGAATAAAGCAATAGAACAAAAACTAATTAGACCAATGGAGTAGTCACATACCAAGGAATAATCTTCCCAAGCAGTTTTGTGAGAGGTGCTTTGAGCAAGGAGATCGAAAATGGCAGCAAAACGAGCTTGAACTCGGGTTTGAGCTGGTTATTCGTGTTTGGGGGAGGAAGAAGGAGTGTATGGGTGAAAGGATAAGTGGAGGAGGGCCACCGTGGGCCCACGAGGCAGGGGGCGTGCCCTAGAGGGGTGGGCACGCTCTCCGCCCTCGTGGGCAGGTGATTGACCCCCCTGGTGTGTTCTCAATTCCATAAATCCTCAAATATTCTAGAAAAATCATATTTAAATTTCAGGGCATTTGGAGAACTTTTATTTTCGAGGTATTTTTATATTGCACGAATAATCAGATAACAGACAAAAAAATATTTATTTTTATTTTATTTAATATAAATAACAGAAAGTAAAAGTGGGGTACAGAAGGTTGTGCCTTCTAGTTTCATCCATCTCATGGTCATCAAAAGGAATACACTAACAAGGTTGATCAAGTCTTGTTAACAAACTCATTCCGAATAACATGGAACCGCAGAAATTTCGAATAACACTATGTTACCTCAACGGGGATATGCACATCCCCAATAATAAGAATATCATATTTCTTCTTAACAGTAGGAAGAGGAAATTCAAAACCTCCAAATATAATTGATGGAATTTTTCCAATAGAGTTGATACTATGAACTTGAGGTTGTTTCCTCGGAAAGTGTACCATATGCTCATTACCATTAACATGAAAAGTGACATTGCCTTTAGTGCAATCAATAACAGCCCTATAGTATTCAAAAAGGGTCTTCCAAGAATAACAGACATACTATCATCCTCGGGAATATCAAGAATAACAAAGTCTGTTAAAATAGTAACATTTGCAACTACAACAGGCACATCCTGGATAAAATAGTAACACTATGTTACCTCAACGGGGATATGCACATCCCCAATAATAACAAAATCCGATAGGTATAGCAGTTGATTTATCAGCCATTTGCAAAGATATTTCAGTAGGTGTCAACTTATTTAAATCAAGTCTAAAATATAAAGAGAGAGGCATAACACTAACACCGGCTCCAAGATCACATAAAGCAGTTTTAACATAATTTCTTTTAATAGAGCATGGTATAGTGGGTACTCCTGGATCTCCAAGTTTCTTTCGTATTCCACCCTTAAAAGTATAATTAGCAAGCATGGTGGAAATTTCAGCTTCCGGTATCTTTCTTTTATTTCTAATAATATCTTCCATGTACTTAGCATAAGGATCCGTTTTGAGCATATCAGTTAATCGCATACGCAAAAAAGATAGGTCTAATCATTTCAGCAAAGCGCTCAAAATCCTCATCATCCTTTTTCTTGGATGGCTTGGGAGGGAAAGGCATGGGTTTCTGAACCCAAGGCTCTCTTTCTTTACCATGTTTCCTAGCAACAAAGTCTTTCTTATAATAATGTTGATTCTTTGATTGTGGGTTATCAAGATCAACAGCACGTTCAATTTCTATATCATTATTATTACTAGGTTGAGCATCATCATGAACATTATTATTAACATTGTCACTAATTTCAGGTTCATTACCAGGTTGTGTTTTAGCATCAGAAATAGAAATATCATTTGGATTCTTAGGTGTTTCAACAATAGGATCACTAGAAGCATGCAAAGTCCTACCATTTTTCTTTTTCTTCTTTTTAGAAAAACTAGGTGCATCTAAATTATTTCTTTGAGAATCTTTCTCAATTCTCTTAGGATGGCCTTCAGGATACAAAGGTTCCTGAGTCATTCTACCAGTTCTAGTAGCCACTCTAACAGCATAATCATTATCTTTACTATTCAATTCATTGAGCAAATCATTTTGAGCTTTAAGTACTTGTCTACTTGAGTGGTAACCATAGAAGCATGTTTACTAATAAGTTTAAGTTCACCTTTGACATTAGCCATATAATCACCCAAGTGTCCAAGCATATTTGAGGGTTATTTTAAGTGTCTACCAAAATAAGCACTAAAGTCTTCTTGCTTAGCCATAAATTTATCAAACTCATCTAAGCATGGGCTAGCAATCTTAGTAAATGGGATTACAGCTTTATCATATATATAGAGAGCGAATTTACCTTTACTACTTGTGTCGGGTTATCAAGACCATGAGTTTCTTCAATAGGTAAAGGATTTGGATTATATGTTTCTTCAACAGGCGGTAAATTAAGACCATGTATTTCATCAATAGGAGGTAAATTCTTAACATCTTCAGCTTTAATAGCCTTTTCTTTCATAGATTTCTTTGCCTCTTGCATATCTTCAGGACTAAGAAATAGAATACCCCTCTTCTTCGGAGTTGGTTTAGGAATAGGCTCGGGAATTGGCTCCGGAGGTGTCCAATTATTTTCATTTGTCAACATATTATTCAATAGAATTTCAGCTTCATCCGGTGTTCTTTCCCTAAAAACAGAACCAACACAACTATCCAGGTAGTCTCTGGAGGCATCGGTTAGTCCATTATAAAAGATATCAAGTATTTCATTTCTGTTAAGAGGATGATCAGGCAAAGCATTAAGTAATTGGAGAAGCCCCCCCCCCCCCAAGCTTGTGGGAGACTCTCTTCTTCAATTTGCACAAAATTATATATATCCGTTAAAGCAACTTGTTTCTTATGAGCAGGGAAATATTTAGCAAAGAAGTAATAAATCATATCCTGGGGACTACGCACACAACCAGGATCAAGAGAATTGAACCATATCTTAGCTTCACCCTTTAATGAGAATGGAAATATTTTAAGGATATAAAAGTAGCGAGTTCTCTCGTCTTTAGTAAAGAGGGTTGCTATATCATTTAATTTAGTAAGATGTGCCACAACAGTTTCAGATTCATAACCATGAAAAGGATCAGATTCAACCAAAGTAATTATATCAGGATCAACAGAGAATTCATAATCCTTATCAGTAACAAAGATAGGTGAAGTAGCAAAAGCAGGGTCAGGTTTCATTCTAGCATTTAGAGATTGCTTACTCCACTTAGCTAATAATTTTTTAAGTTCAGTTCTTTTTCTGCAAGCTAAAATGGCTAAAGAAGCATCTTGATCAAAAACATAACCCTTAGGAATAGCAAGTGGTTCTTCATCATCATTTTCATCAGTATCATCAGATTCAATATTTTCAATTTCTCTAGCCCTAGCAAGTTGTTCATCAAGAAAAGCACTAAGTGGCATAGTAGTATCAGGCATAGAGGTAGTTTCATCATAAGTATCATGCATAGCAGAAGTGGCATCATCAATAACATGCGACATATCAGAACGAATAGCAGAAGCAGGTGTAGGTGTCGCAAGCTTACTCAAAATAGAAGGTGAATCAAGTGCAGAGCTAGATGGCAGTTCCTTACCTCCACTCGTAGTTGAGGGATAGATCTTGGTTTTTGGATCTCTCAAGTTCTTCATAATGATAAGCAGATATATATCCCAAGTGACTCAAAGAATAGAGCTATGCTCCCCGGCAACGGTGCCAGAAAATAGTCTTGATAACCCACAAGTATAGGGGATCACAACAGTTTTGGAGGGTAGAGTATTCAACCCAAATTTATTGATTCGACACAAGGGGAGCCAAAGAATATTCTCAAGTATTAGCAGCTGAGTTGTCAATTCAACCACACCTGGAAACTTAATATCTGCAGCAAAGTGTTTAGCAGCAAAGTAATATGATAGCGGTGATAACGGTAGCAAAAAGTAACAGTAGTAAAAGTAATGTTTTTAGTATTTTGTAGTGATGATAGCAATAGCAACGGAAAAGTAAATAAGCGAAGAACAATATATGGAAAGCTCGTAGGCAATGGATCGGTGATGGAGAATTATGCCGGATGCGGTTCATCATGTAATAGTCATAACCTAGGGTGACACAGAACTAGCTCAGTTCATTGATATAATGTAGGCCATGTATTCCGAACATAGTCATACGTGCTTACGGAAAAGAACTTGCATGCCAACTTTTGTCCTACCCTCCTGTGGCAGCGGGGTCCTTACGGAAACTAAGGGATATTAAGGTCTCCTTTTAATAGAGAACCGGAACAAAGCATTAACACATAGTGAATACGTGAACTCCTAAAACTACGGTCATCACCGGTAAGTATCCTGATTATTGTCACTTCGGGGTTAACGGATCATAACACATAATAGGTGACTATAGACTTGCAAGATAGGATCAAGAACACTCATATATTGATGAAAACATAATAGGTTCAGATCTGAAATCATGGCACTCGGGCCCTAGTGACAAGCATTAAGCATAGCAAAGTCATAGCAACATCAATCTCAGAACATAGTGGACACTAGGGATCAAACCCTAACAAAACTAACTCGATTACATGATAGATCCCATCCAACCCATCACCGTCCAGCAAGCCTACGATGGAATTACTCACACACGGCGGTGAGCATCATGAAATTGGTGATGGAGGATGGTTGATGATGACGATGGCGACGGATTCCCCTCTCCGGAGCCCCGAATGGACTCTAGATCAGCCCTCCCGAGAGGTTTTAGGGCTTGGCGGCGCCTCGTATCGTAAAATGCGATGATTTCTTCTCCTGATTTTTTCTCATCGAAACTCAATATATGGAGGTGGAGTTGGAGTCGGAGAGTCAACAGGGCGCCCACGAGGTAGGGGGCGCGCCCCCTGACGAAGCTATGTACCTACGGTAGGGTCATGGACCTGTCCAAACTGCCCTACCCAAGGACATCTCTAGAAGAAATCACCTTTCAATCGACTTGGAGGTGTTCCACTCGACAAACTCAAAGACACTCGACCAAGAAGCGATCACTCGACCAAGACCAAACCACTCGACGGCCAGGAGACCTAAAGGCACTCCGCATGCTAACGGCCGGTTATTAAGTAGCCTTTATGGTCATCATAGCAGTTTATTAGGGGCGTTGCCAGTAACGCCCGACCTTAATGTATTTAAAACCCTGCATAACTGAGGGTCGGAGGGGTCCGGCGAACTCTATATGAGCCACCCCCCTCCTTAGTGTAAAGGGTTCGCACCCCTGTAATTCATACACGCATAATCCAGTCGACCGCCTCCGGGCTCCGAGATGTAGGGCTATTACTTCCTCCGAGAAGGGCCTGAACTCGTAAACCTCGCGTGCTTACAACTTCTCCATAGCTAAGATCTTGCCTCTCCATACCTACCCCCTACATTACTGTCAGACTTACAACCATGACAGTTGGCGCCCACCGTGGGGCAGGTGTTTTAGCGATTTGTTGGAGGAGTTGCGATCTTCTCTAATCCGGATCAGCATGGTTTTCGTCGGAGTTTTGGTGGAGGGCCGCGAGATCCGTCTCGACGCGCTCACGTTCATCGCCGACGACTCCGCTTGGCTTCAGGAGGCTCCGCTCGACGTGGACACGCTCCCTGTCCGCGGGGCGACGCACTTTCGTGCGTGCATCTGCAGTGTCCTTTTGCGGCAACCATCAACCCACTATCGGTCGGCTCCTGTGTTGTCCTCCTTCCCTGTTTCCCACCGGCGCAAGCACTCCGGTCGGTCGAGAATTTAGCGGTGGGTGAGACACGCAGTGGCACGCCATTCGGCCACCCCTCAAGTTGCGGCGATCGAGCCCGATGAATCCCTCTACGGCCTGTTCGATCTGTCGACAGGCTCTTCGGAGACCGCATCCGAGTGTGACAGCAGTGATCCAGCGGCGGAGGTTCTGATGGTCGATGGACCGCCCAGTCCTCCCGGTTTTCCCCGCACCGACGAAGGTGCGGGTGGAGGCGACCCGTCGCGTCCCCATGAGGAATATCTCCCCGAGCCTCTCATGTCACTGCAGAGAGAAGAACTTCGTCGCCGGAACATGGATGCACTGCACACTCCTATCGTTGGAGAAACCCCTGAGGCTCGTGCCTTGGAGGACGCGCGCTTGGCAAACTTGGCCGAGCGCACTCGATTGGAGAACCTCCGGCGAGCACTCAACGAGCGTGCGCGACAACGGGTTCTCGAATCCAGTCGACGTCAGCTCTTCCCGCCCCCGCAGGTATATCGAACTCCGAATCAGAATTTAGCAGCTGCAGCCCGTATAGCAGAGTCGATTCAGCCTTCCCAGTCGGAGGCTGGCAGAGGCTTGCTGCAGATCAGAGCGTTACTCCGGGCAGCAGGAGACCATAATTCCGTTGTTTCTCAGTCGCGGAACAGGATTCACAGCAGATCCGTTGCTGCAGACACGGTCCGGTCGGCTCATAGCCCAAGATCGCCCCGAGGCGTGAGGGACGTGGGGACCGGTGTAATCAGTATGGGGACCATGAGCAATATGATCACCGATTCGATCGTGATGATCGACGTCGAGTGCCCACCCCTCCCCCAAGGAGCGGGTCATATGCGCCTCGACGGCAGGATGACAGGCACCCTCGTAGTGTTGGGCGAAGGATTCTAGTCGACTCCAGGGAGCCAGGCTTTGATGCGAGATCCATTCTCGTTCAAGGTTTGGTCGACAGGAACAGAGCTCATCGAGAAGGTCACGACAGAGACGCACCTACCAGCAGCAGAGCACATGTTTCGGGGCTTGAGTGCTTTAGTAGAGCCATCAGGGCCGCTGTGATTCCTCCCAACATCAGGTTGGCGACTGGAGTCAGCAAGTTCACTGGTGAGTCCAAGCCCGATACTTGGCTTGAAGACTACCGAGTGGCCATCCAGATTGGCAGCGGCAATGATGAAGTGGACATGAAGCACCTGCCTCTCATGTTGGAGGGCTCGGCCAGAGCGTGGCTGAACCAGTTAGCACCCAGCAGCATTTACACTTGGGAAGATCTCGCCCGAGTGTTTGTCACCACATTTGAAGGAACATGCAAGCGACCGGCAGGGCTGATGGAACTGCGGTCTTGCATGCGGAAGCCGAATGAAACTTTGAGGGATTACATCCAGAGATGGATCACGTTTCATCACACGGTGGAGAGGACGAGGAAGATAGTGACGATGGATACCCCCAGGTCAATTCCACCCTGATGATTTTTGCTGATGTTGAAAGCAAAAGTCGACTGAAAGTTATCAACCGAGAGGTGAATATGGTTGCTCCGGCGACACCCAGTTATCTGAAGTGGTCTCAGACTTCCATAACATTCGACCGGTCCGATCACCCAACGCACATTGCCACCCCTGGGAGGCAAGCTTTGGTGGTCGAGCCAGTTGTTGAAGGCACTCGACTGACCAAAGTCTTGATGGATGGTGGCAGTGGTTTGAACATATTATATGCTGAGACGTTGAAAGGGATGGGCATTCCGATGTCCAGACTCAGTACCAGCAACATGAGTTTCCATGGAGTCATTCCTGGGAAGAAGGCTGGATCACTCGGCCAGATTGCTCTTGATGTGGTTTTCGGTGATTCCAAGAATTACCGCAAAGAAAATTTGACGTTTGAAGTTGTAGACTTCCAGAGTGCCTATCACGCTATTTTGGGCAGGCCGGCTTATGCATGTTTCATGGCCCGACCATGTTATGTGTATCTCAAATTGAAGATGCCTGGCCCCAAAGGTGTGATCACTATTACGGGCAATCAGAAGAAAGCGGAAGAATGTTTTCATAAAGGTTCAAAGATCGCTGATGCTCAGATGGAAGTGGTGGAGCTGCAGGAATACCAGAAGACTGCAGACCCGAGTGATTTGTTGCGAGCCAAGAAGCCCGCTATAGAATCAGCTTTTTAGTCGTCTGGCGAAATGAAGATAGCCCAGATCCACCCGACCGATCCCAGCGCTGCTCCAACTCATATCTCAACAACACTCGACTCCAAATAGGAAGAAGCGCTCATCCAGTTCCTCCGTGAGAACTGGGACATTTTCGCATGGAAGCCTTCTGACATGCCGGGTGTTCCCAGGGAGCTGGCTGAGCACCGCCTAAGAGTCGACTCAAAAGTAAAACCTGTCAAGGAACATCTCCGACGGTCCGCCGTCCAGAAGAGAAAGGCCATTGGCGAGGAGGTGGCTCGGCTCTTAGCAGCGGAGTTCATCCGAGAAATCTACCACTCCGAGTGGCTCGCCAACGTTGTCATGGTCCCCAAGAAGGACAAGTCACTTCGCATGTGCATTGACTTTAAACATATCAATCGGGCCTGCCCGAAAGATCATTTTCCTCTCCCCCGCATCGATCAGATAGTCGACTCGACTGCGGGATGTGAGCGACTGTCTTTTTTAGACGCCTATTCCGGGTACCATCAGATCCGTCTGTATGGACCTGACGAGATTAAAACAGCTTTCATCACTCCATTCGGGTGCTTCTGTTATGTTACCATGCCGTTCGGCCTCAAGAATGCCGGAGCCACATTCATGAGGATGATTCAGAAGTGTTTGCTCACTCAAATCAGTCGGAATGTGGAAGCATACATGGATGACATTGTGGTCAAGTCACGGAAGGGTTCCGACCTGCTGGCTGACCTTGCTGAAACCTTTGCCAACCTCAGGAGGTATGATATCAAGCTTAATCCATCAAAGTGCACATTCGGAGTTCCTGGCAGAAAATTACTCGGTTTTCTCGTTTCCGAACGGGGAATCGACGCCAATCCAGAAAAAGTCAGTACTATACTCCGAATGAAAAGTCCTGTGCGAGTGCACGACGTCCAGAAGCTTACTGGTTGCTTGGCCGCTTTAAGTCGATTCATATCTCGTCTCGGTGAAAAGGCATTGCCTCTTTACCGATTGATGAAGAAGTCCGACAAGTTCGAGTGGACTCCGAAGCTGATGCAGCGTTTGCAGAGCTCAAAGCTCTGCTCTCCACCCAGCCGGTGCTTGCTGCCCCAATCAGCAAGGAGCCTTTGCTGCTTTACATCGCAGCCACGGGACAAGTCGTCAGTACGGTACTTACGGTCGAGCGGGAAGAAGAAGGAAAAGCCTTCAAAGTTCAGCGCCCAGTATATTATATTTCTGAAGTTTTGACCCCGTCGAAGCAAAGATATCCTCATTATCAGAAGCTTGTATATGGGATTTATATGACCACAAAGAAAGTTGCTCACTACTTCTCTGATCATTCCATTACAGTCGTCAGCGACGCTCCATTGTCAGAGATCCTGCATAACAGAGATGCAACTGGTCGAGTGGCAAAATGGGCGATTGAACTCCTTCCTCTAGATATCAAGTTTGAGGCAAAGAAGGCTATCAAGTCCTAGGCAATAGCAGATTTCGTCGCCGAGTGGATTGAACAACAACTGCCGACTCAGGTTCACTCGGAGCATTGGACCATGTTCTTCGACGGTTCCAAAATGCTAAATGGTTCCGGTGCCGGGGTGGGGTTGGTCTCCCCCCGAGGAGATAAGCTCAGATATGTTCTTCAAATCCACTTTGATTCCTCCAATAACGAGGCGGAATATGAAGCACTTTTATATGGGTTGCGCATGGCCATTTCACTCGGCGTCCGTCGCCTCATGGTCTATGGCGACTCAGATTTGGTGGTTAATCAGGTGATGAAGGAATGGGACGTCAGAAGTCCAGCCATGACTGGTTATTGCAATGCAGTGAGAAAGCTGGAGAAGAAATTCGAGGGGTTAGAGCTTCATCACATACCCCGACTGAAAAATCAAGCAGCTGATGATTTGGCAAAAATAGGTTCCAAAAGAGAAGCCATTCCCAGCAATGTGTTTTTGGAACACATCCACACACCATCAGTTCAGGAGGATCCCTTCACTGAAGAGGCCCCGCAGCCAAAAAGTGCCACGGATCCGACTGAAGTTGAAGTTCCAGCTGTGGTCGACCTGATCATGGAAGTCTTGGTCATCACTCCCGACTGGACAGTACCGTACATCGCGTACATCCTAAGGAAAGAACTCCCAGAGGACGAAGAAGAGGCTCGACAGATCGTCCGTCGATCCAAGGCCTTTACAGTCATAAAGGGACAGTTGTATAGAGAAAGCGCGACTGGAGTCAGTCAGAAGTGTATAACACCAGAAGAAGGTCAGATGATCCTTGATGATATCCACTCGGGAACCTGTGGTCATCATGCGTCCTCTCGGACCATTGTGGCTAAAGCATACCGAGCGGGATTCTAGTGGCCAAGGGCCAATGAAATGGCAAAAGAGATAGTCGACAAATGTGAAGGATGTCAGTATTACTCCAATATGTCGCACAAGCCCGCGTCAGCTCTGAAAACCATTCCACTCGTCTGGCCCTTCGCTGTTTGGGGGCTGGACATGGTTGGACCACTGAAAACGGGCAGGAGCGGCTTCACTCATGTGCTAGTAGCAGTCGACAAGTTCACCAAATGGATTGAAGCCAAGCCTATCAAGAATCTTGATGCTTGCACTGCTATCAGTTTCATCAGAGAGTTGATATTCAGATATGGAGTTCCGCACAGCATCATCACTGACAATGGGTCAAACTTCGATTCCGACAAATTCAGGGCCTTTTGCGCCTCTCAGGGCACACGAGTCGACTATGCTTCGGTCGCTCACCCTCAGTCGAATGGACAAGCGGAAAGAGCAAACGGCCTAATTCTCAAAGGACTGAAACCTCGATTGATGCGCGATCTCAAGCACGCTGCAGGTGCGTGGGTCGACGAGCTTCCATCAGTTCTTTGGGGATTGAGGACGACCCCGAACCGATCGACCGGAAGAACCCCATTCTTTCTGGTCTATGGAGCCGAAGCAGTCTTGCTGAGTGACATGCTTCACAATGCCCCTCGAGTCGAGCTCTACTCTGAAGATGAAGCAGAACAAGCCCGGCAGGACGCAGTCGACCTCCTGGAAGAAGAAAGAGAAATGGCCATGGTCCGATCGACCATCTATCAGCAAGACTTGCGTCGATTCCATGCCAGAAATGTGAAGAGTCGAGCCTTCCAAGAAGGAGACTTAGTCCTCCGCGTGGATCAGCAAAAACCACACAAACTCGCTCCTACTTCGGAAGGCCCCTTCATAGTCACCAGCGTCCTCCACAATGGAGCGTACCACCTCTACAATGTCGATCGCCAGATTGATGAGCCACGATCCAGGAATGCGGAGCTACTCTGCCCCTTTTATACTTGAATTCTCACTCAAATGAGATGTAATAAGAAAAAACTCCTGTAGTTTATTTATCAAAGACAAGAGCGTTATAATTTTCCCAGTGATTGTTATTGTTTTTGTTTGCGTAAGAAATCCCCCAGTGGGTGGCTTAGCTGCGAATCCGCTTCGCCTAAGTTTGTAAAAATAATTTCCTACCGAGTGGTGAGCCAGCCTCCCACTCGGGGGCTTAGCTGCGAACCCGTTTCGCCTAAGTATTTAAAAATCCTACCGAGTGGAGAGCAATCCTCCCACTCGGGGGCTTAGCTGCAGTCCAGTACTCGCCTAAGTTCTCTCACTCGGAGACTTAGCTGCAGTCCGGCACTCGCCTAAGTTTGAAAAAATCCTACCGAGTGGAGAGCAATCCTCCCACTCGGGGCTTAGCTGCAGTCCAGTACTCGCCTAAGTTTTCTCACTCGGAGACTTAGCTGCAGTCCGGCACTCGCCTAAGTTTGAAAAAATCCTACCGAGTGGAGAGCAATCCTCCCACTCGGGGGCTTAGCTGCAGTCCAGTACTCGCCTAAGTTTTCTCACTCGGAGACTTAGCTGCAGTCCGGCACTCGCCTAAGTTTGAAAAAATCCTACCGAGTGGAGAGCAATCCTCCCACTCGGGGGCTTAGCTGCAGTCCAGTACTCGCCTAAGTTTTCTCACTCGGAGACTTAGCTGCAGTCCGGCACTCGCCTAAGTTTGAAAAAATCCTACCGAGTGGAGAGCAATCCTCCCACTCGGGGGCTTAGCTGTAGTCCAGTACTCGCCTAAGTTTTCTCACTCGGAGACTTAGCTGCAGTCCGGCACTCGCCTAAGTTTGAAAAAATCCTACCGAGTGGAGAGCAATCCTCCCACTCGGGGGCTTAGCTGCAGTCCAGTACTCGCCTTAAGTTTTCTCACTCGGAGACTTAGCTGCAGTCCGACACTCGCCTAAGTTTGAAAAAATCCTACCGAGTGGAGAGCAATCCTCCCACTCGGGGGCTTAGCTGCAGTCCAGTACTCGCCTAAGTTTTCTCACTCGGAGACTTAGCTGCAGTCCGGCACTCGCCTGAGTTTGAAAAAATCCTACCGAGTGGAGAGCAATCCTCCCACTCGGGGGCTTAGCTGCAGTCCAGTACTCGCCTAAGTTTTCTCACTCGGAGACTTAGCTGCAGTCCGGCACTCGCCTAAGTTTGAAAAAATCCTACCGAGTGGAGAGCAAACCTCCCACTCGGGAGCTTAGCTGCAGTCCAGTACTCGCCTAAGTACGAAACACATTTCAATCCTCAAGGACGACGAGGTGCAGGTCGACTACCACCTTCTCCAGGGGAGCTTCGCCACAAATACAATGTGCGCTCCATCCCGCTCTGCAATAACGAGGTGCGGGTCGACTGCCGCCTTCCCCTGGAGAGCTTCGCCACAAATACAACGTGCGCTCCATCCCACTCTGCAAGGACGACGAGGTGCAGGACTACTGCCACCTTCTCCTTCGGAGCTGCGCTACAAATACAAAAGTTGTCTCGAATGAAGAACGAGTTCACTCGGCAGGGGATTCATGAAGATATTCAACGATAAACCAAGTTCAGGTAGATCCTAAAGGTTCCGGACCACAGATCGAAGTGCTCGGGCATTCAACCCAAAAGAGTTTAACGGTTACAAAAACCACTCGGCATTCCGAGGCAAATTTAAGGTGAGGCATAAAAGTTTGTTCACTCCGCGGGAGGAGGACTAGGAGGCTCGACGAACTCGTCTAAGTCGACGCCGTCGGCGATCCGAGTGGCTGCAGCGATGAAAGTCTTCATAAAAGATCGGAAGTCATGTTTCTGGGTGTTAGCGACCTTGATTGCTACCAGCTTATCTTGTCACACCTCCTTGCAATGGACGCGAACCAAAGACAGAGCCACATCAGCGCCACACCGGGCAGAAGACTTCTTCCACTCCTGCACTCGGTCAGGGATTTCGTTAAGTTGAGTCATCAGGGACTCAAGATCATTTGGGAGCGTGGCCTCTGGCCAAAGTGCCGGGTCAATCCGCGATATGGCGACCTTCAATCGAGCCAAGTAGTCCACGGCACCGTCGATGCGGGATTCCAGTCGGAGCAGAGTCATGGCAGTTTCATCTTTCACGGGAGAATTGATTGGATCCAAACCTGGTTCAATCCGCCCAGTCTCCTCCTCGAAGTTCTGACAAAACTCTGCATTCACGATCCAAGGATAAGTCAATTTTCATACGCTGAGTCGACACAAGAAAAAAATCAGTCGGAACAAAATGTGCACCTTCAAGCTTGATGAACAACTTCTTGGCAAGGCTCCTCAGATAGCTCTCCAGATCATCCCTCCTGCGAGCGATGCCTTCCATCTTCTCGCCCAGGTTGAGGTTCTCCTTCTTCCAGCGCGAGCACTCCTTGTTGGCTTCGTTCAGAGCAGATTTCAGCTTGGTATTCTCTTCTTCCAACTGGCCGACCGAAGCCAGTTTCTGTTCAGCCAGAGCGGTTCTGTCGTCAGCTTCCTTTCGAGCAGTAGCCAAATCCTGATCCTTCTTCGCCAAAGCTTCTCTAAGTTTTTCTGCAAAGAAATGATGCTTGATTCAGAAAGAGTGGAAGGGTACTCAAGCCTAAGACAGACTCGTCAACAAACTCGTCTTACCAGTGGCGCCGTCCTTGACCTTTTGCAGCTCTGTCTTGGCCAGCTCCAAGTCAAGGTTCAGTTGGATCTGCTGTTTCTCCAAGTCAGCAAAGCGAGCTCCAAGATCACAAGATTTCTGAAATCAAAGGAGAGAAGTTATTTTACAACGAAAAACGACAAAGACATTAAGTACTAAGACTACGGTCGACTGCCCGCAGTCCACCATAGTCTTGGGGACTACACCCAGTGGGTGCACTTTGTGTGCCCCCACCGGTTCTGATCCCACTCGACCGGCCTACCGCAGTCGAGTGCAGGGAGTAAAAAAAGGGAGAGAAAGTAGAACTCAGACCACAGTCGACTGCCAGCAGTCGACCGTGGTCTCGGGGACTACACCCAGTGGGTGCACTTGGCGTGCCCCCACCGGTTCTGATTCCACTCGACCAGATCGAGTGGAAGAGACAAACTACCAGTTCGGTTTACACTCGAAAAAATAAAAAGACTGGTCGACTGCCAACAGTCCACCGTAGTCTCGGGGACTACAACCAGTGGGTGCACTCAGCGTGCCCCCACTAGTTCAAAAATTCAATCGACGCACCCAGTGGGTGTACAGATGCAAAGATTTTCGGAAAGAGTCTTCAGATAGCATATCCTAACAGAACAAGCGGCGACCAACTAACCTGAACGTTGCTCTGGAGAGCCGAGCTGGCATCGTAGGCGGCTAGGCTGGCGTCCTGCACCGTCTTCATCTTCTCCATCATAATGCCCGCCTGGCGTATGGCTTCCCTGGCAGCATTCACCTCGTCCTCTGGGACATGATGGGTCGCAAAAACTGAAGGCGGGTCGACAGGGGCCTGAGCAGTCGACGAGGAAGGCAAGCCACTCGACAATGGCACGGCGAAGGTAACAGAACCCCGATTGGCATCGCCAGCGTCCTGAACGACTGGCTCCGCCCTCGGTGTCGATTGTGGCACCTCGCTCACAGGAGCTTGCCTATTTTGCCTCGTCAAAGGCCTCTCGGGCTCTTCATCATCATCAGGGAGGTCAATAATGTTAGGGGCTGTTCAAAGTTCAATCGACAAAATCACATCACCCAATGGTACACATTGAAGTTGAATCGACCAAAATAAAGACAACATGGCAGAAATCATACCCAGATTAGAAGTGACCGCATCCTCCATCACCTCATCATCGTCCCTGTAAGCTGAGGTCCCGGAAGTAGCAGCGCTGACAGTTCCAAAGTTCGTCCGGTTAACACAAGAAAAACAAACAGCACAGGGCGTCGAGTAAATATGAAGGGAGACACTCACGCGGAAGCGATGGGGATGTCAATCTTAATCTTCAGCAACGCCTTCCGAAGCTTCGGCTCTGCAACTTTGGGATGCTTTGACGCTTTTTCTGTCGGAGTTGGCGAAGAGGTCCGAGGACGCTTTGAAGACTGACCAGCTTGAGCAATCTCCTTTTCACGAGCGCTCGGTCGGTCTTGGTCAAGTTTGGACCGCCTCTCCCTGCGAGGAGGCGACTCGACTTCTTCCTCCTCACTTGGATCATCACTTTCTTCGTCCCCTCCATCATCAGAATCCCATTCGCCACTGTCGCCGCCGCTCGCCTCTCCTTTCGGGTCCTGCTCTTGTTCTTCGTTGGGCATTGAATACATTTCAATAATGGCCTGAAAGAAAGCAGGAAGAACAAAGTCAGTCGACTCAGTATAGGCAACTACGCGAGTGAATTCAGATTACTAACAAAAGCTCAGAATCGGACCTTCTCTGGTACATGAGACTGGTCGAATGGAGGAACTCTCCTAGCTCCCCTGGGGTTGTCCTTGTTCCCGGTCATGCCCAACAGCCACTTCTCCAGAGTGTCGTCATCGACCTCCTCCGGGTGAATCCGAGTGGAGTCTTCAAGACCCGAATACATCCACATCGGATGGTCTCGGGCTTGAAGAGGCTGGATGTGCCGCTGAAGGAAGACCTCCAAGAGATCCATACCGGTGACCCCGTCACGGATAAGCTGGACCACTCGCTCTACCAGCACCCTCACCTACGCCTTCTCCTCTGGGAGCACCTTCAAAGGGGAGGGTTTCCTCACTCGGTCCACGGCGAAAGGAGGGAGCCGAGTCGACTGCCCTAGCGTCGACTGGTCTTTGCAGTAAAACCAGGTTGACTGCCATCCGCGAACTGAGTCGGGAAGAATCATGGCCGGAAAGGAGCTTTTCCCTCTCATCTGGACACCAAGACCCCCACACATCTGAATCACTTGAGTCCTCTCGTCACTCGGATTAGCCTTTTTCACCGTCTGGGAGCGACAAGTGAAAATGTGCTTGAAAAGGCCCCAGTGAGGCCGACAACCCAGGAAATTCTCACACAAAGAAACAAAAGCGGCGAGATAAACGATTGTGTTGGGAGTGAAGTGGTGGAGTTGTGCCCCAAAGAAGTTCAGAAATCCCTGAAAGAAAGGGTGAGGAGGCAAGGAAAATCCACGGTCGACATGGGTGGCAAGGAGAACGCGCTCACCCTCCCGAGGTTGCGGCTCGGATTCCTTCCCCGGAAGCCGCGCCAATTCATTGGGCATCAGCCCTCCTTTGGCTAGGTCGTCGAGGTCTTCTTGGGTGATCGTTGAGCGGATCCAGTCGCCCTGGATCCAGCCCTTCGGCAGGCCGGTTCGCGAGGAGGATCCGCCCCGACTGGTCGCCTTCCCCTTCGACCTCGCCGTCGCCTACTTCGCCTGCTCTAAAGCCGCCGTCTTCTCCTTCCCCATCGTCACCAGTGAAACGCGTACGGAGCGGTGGCGCTGGGGCGAGAGCGAGCGCGGCGAGGGAGCGTGAAGAGGAGAAGAGATAATGGGGACGCACTGTTCGAAGAGACCCTAGTCCGATGCCTTATATGAGGCCGCTTCCGAGTGGCTGACTGGTAGGCCCGGGCGGCCCTGTCAAATCCCATAACAATCGCGCACGATACATGGCGAAAAAGGTGACGCGGGGATTGAGGCGGCTCCGCTCTATCCCATCCGATTACTGCGGCCTCCCCCGTCCCGCGCGCTTCCCAAAATTTGGATCCCGCGAAATTTGCGGGCAGCAGAACAACTTGTCAGACCGAAGATCTCCTCCGCACCGTCACTCGGAGCCTTTCAAGTAAAGAAACTCACTCGACAAAAAGCTAAGAATGGATCAAGGCGACTGAAAAGGAAGTTGCTGTCATCACTCAGGTTCATTGATCCGAAACTAGATATGCTCATGGCATGAAAAATGAGTCGGGAAAATTCTCAACTCCTTCCCCACTCAAACCTCGATCCATTCGGGGGCTAATGACGAAGCTATGCACCTAGGGTAGGGTCATGGACCTGTCCAAACTGCCCTACCCAAGGACATCTCTAGAAGAAATCACCTTTCAATCGACTTGGAGGTGTTCCACTCGATAGACTCAAAGACACTCGACCAAGAAGCGATCGCTCGACCAAGACCAAACCACTCGACGGCCAGGAGACCTAAAGGAACTCTGCATGCTAACGGTCGGTTATTAAGTAGCCTTTATGGTCATCATAGCACTTTATTAGGGGCGTTACCAGTAACGCCCGACCTTAATGTATTTAAAACCCTGCATACCTGAGGGCCGGAGGGGTCCGACGAACTCTATATAAGCCACCCCCTCCTCAGTGTAAAGGGTTCGCACCCCTGTAATTCATACACGCATAATCCAGTCGACCGCCTCCGGACTCCGAGACGTAGGTCTATTACTTCCTCCGAGAAGGGCCTGAACTCGTAAACCTCGCGTGCTTACAACTTCTCCATAGCTAAGATCTTGCCTCTCCATACCTACCCCCCTACATTACTGTCAGACTTAGAACCACGACACCCCCCACCCTCGTGGCAAGGTGGTGGCCCCCCTGGCCTTCATCTTTGGCAGGTATTTTTCTTATTTTCTGAAAAGTGTCTCCGTGAAGTTTCAGGTCATTCCGAGAACGTTTGCTCCTGCACATAAATAACACCATGGTAATTCTACTGAAAACAGCGTCAGTCCGGGTTAGTTCCATTCAAATCATGCAAGTTAGAGTCCAAAACAAGGGCAGAAGTGTTTGGAAAAGTAGATACGTTGGAGACGTATCACGCCGCTGCCGTGCCATGGCTGCCGCCCTCCAGCTCCGTCATTGCTCTGCCGCGGCTACGCCGCAGCGTCGTCCTCCGACGCCAGCGAGCACAAGCTGCCCCATCACCCAGTCCCTCGTCTTCCTCTGCTTCCCTCGATGCCGCGCCGACGACCTTGGCCTGCCATGGATGGCCGGCTTTGCCAAGCAAGGACTCCCTCGCTGTTGCAGGACCTCCCTGACCCGCCTTCTCCTACGAGCTCCCGAGGCACCAACCTCCCATCCGCGAGATCCGGCGACGCCGGCCACCAGGACCCGCTGCTCTGCCTCGCCTCTCACCCAAACCGTCCTACGTCGTGTGCCCATTCTCCTGCTTCGCGCTCGAGCTCCCTGCTTCCTGCCGCTGACCACTACCATCGCTTTCTTGCTGCTGCCACCCGGGGTCCTTGCATTTTTTTCATTTCGGACCATCAAGACCGGCAAGACCCGAACTCCGAATGCCAAGTACAACTACAAACCCGAAGAACTCAGATGCATCAAGTCCCACAGGAGACCCGTTTTTCATCAAGTTCGACTACATTGTGACGCGTCAAGTACCTCTACCGCCTTCTTCGAAATCCCAAGAACGCCAAGTACCTCGACACCTGGCGCCTAGAACGACTACCGACACTGAAGACCCATGAACAAAAACCGTAAAGTTTGACTACCGTCGACATGCACTTCGCCAAGTACCATGCCGTTTTTGGAAAGACCCGTGAACGTCAAGTTCTCTACCATGAACGGTTATAGTGTTGTGGGTCCGGCAAGTACCCTCTCTGGATCAACAAGTTCAGCTACCGATGACATATACCACTACTAGATCGGCCAAGTACACTACAAGGGTTAGCTTAAGGGATTAAACCGGACTACCAATTGGGAGGGCTACCAATCATGAAGCGGCGGCCATAATGTTATCCAACGAATTAGAGTAATGCCCCGGGGGCATCGGAACGTACTATGGCACAATGTTGTTCTGACGAGGCGGGTTCATCGTGCGTGGCTGAACCGGTGCTCCTGTTACCGGTGCCTCAGTCCGGTTTACCACCGGCTGGTTACTGGTCCCTGCTCCTGGCGTGTTGAAGAGATTTCTTGGTTCATAACCCGGCGGGAGGTGCGACCGGTATCTCCTCCTCATGACATCATTTGAGGCACCCTGATCCAGCCTAAGCCGTTAGGCCTGGGCTTCTAACTCGGCCAGTTCTGTAGCCATCCTGGCGTTCTCTGCTGTCAGGTCCGCTTTAGCCTGAGTTATTTGATCTTTCATGTTTGCAATCTTCGCATTGTCCTGATCTCGGGTTGCTGCATCCACTTCTGCTACCAGCAATGTTTCCAAAGCGTCGAACAAATCAGACAAAACCTGAGCCGGAGGTGGCGCAGAGCCCCCTACTCCCGCTGGCATTGTTGTTGCTGAACCGGAGATCATTGGCGCAGCGGTAGAAGAGTGTTGCGCTGGTTGTGTACCAGCCATGAAGACTGCGCCCCGTCTTGGCGGATCGAGGGGGTCCGAAATACTGTTGCCATCGGAACCTCCGCTAATCCGGCCGTCCCTGCAGCTGATATAGCGACTCGATCTCTCCGGTTGAAGACTCATCATCAGAACAGACAATGGTTTCCCCATCAGATGCCAGTCCATCCTCATATTTCGCTCCATGGATGACACCTACAAAAACATGCCTTGATGTGGGCTGAACCTGGGCAGGGCTTGCACGCTGAGACATCTTGATGATGTCGGTACAGGTGTCCGACTCAGGGCCCGGTTCGCCGATCTTGCCGATGAAGACGTGAATCCCATCAAAGGGGACCCGGTACCCATATCCAATTGAACCGGCCTCGGGACCTGATCCTGCATCGTCCATGTAGAGTTTGTCATGACGACTTTTAGTCATCCAGCCCACATCGTATCCCTTGAGTCCTTCGAAACTGCCCTTCAAGAACTTGAAACCACCATGCGATAGCCCCACGGTGGGCGCCAACTGTCGTGGTTTTGTCACGCAGATGTCCTCGTGAAAGGACTTAGTCGTGGAGCCTTCACTACGGGTTAGCTTAAGGGATTAAACCGGACAAGGGACACGAGAGTTTTATACTAGTTCAGCCCCTTCGATGAAGGTAAAAGCCTACGTCTAGTTGTTATGGAATTGCTAGGGTTTCAATGACCAGGGAGCGAATCCGCTTTGCTTGGCTCTCGAGTTGTTGTGTGTTGTGCCTAAACCGCTGCTGGGTCGTCCCTTTATATACACAGGTTGACGCCCGCCGGTTTACAGAGTCCCGAGGCCGGATCATAAACGTGTCCGGCTCGGTCTCTATCCTTCCTATCTTACAATGCAAGTTACATGAGAAAGTCGGTTTACATCTACAGGCCTTAACCCGCCTTTGGGCTTTGGGCCTTCGTAAAGCGCCAGCATCCTTACGTCTTCATGGGCTTCTAATCTTCATAGAGTTAACCCGGCTACCACTGGCCGGTTTACATCCAGTAGTAATAACCCCAACAACTACCATCGTCGAGATCGCGAGAACGTCTACTTCCTCTACATTGCACCGAACCCGAACCGTCTCGTTAGCACGCTTTGAAGGTATAACTCCGAGATGATGCCCGCAAACAAATGCATCTGTTGTATGAGATGCACCATATGTTTGCACCATGTCGGAATTGATCCTTGTACGTTCCTTGTTTCCTTGTCATCATCTCGTGGGAACCCGTCATCCGGGATCACACCACCATCCTTGCTTGACACGCTCCCGCCACACTACCCTTTTGCAATGGTATCTCCGTGAGCTATCGAAACCGATATGGTGCCGTGGCATCATTTTCAGATTCATCGTCGTGGCACCCTTTCTTTCCACCAGAGTGACAAATGTTTCATAAGATGCTCATGTCAACTTTTTCATAAAATTTGCATAAACTAGATCATGTCATCTGCATCATGTTAACAACATTAAGATGTTTAAAATTGTTGTTTGCATTAAATTGCTAAATGCATATGGGGATTTACCAGAATTGTTGTTTGTTTCGGCCTCATTTAAACTTGTTTAGATAGAGGTTTTACTCATGCTTCACCTCTTGCCATGTTTAACAACATGTAATTTTGTTGAGTAGTTTAAACAAGAGAGAACTAAATAATTGATGTGGTGTTTTGTCAATATGCAACTCGTTGCATATTGAGCTCCACTTATTTTGTAGTATTGTTTGTGCACCTTGCCATGCCTCATTAAACCCGACATGCATCATACATGGTTGTGCATCATGCTATGTTCATGTGATGGTTGTTTACTATTTTGCTTGTTTCTTTCCGGGTTGCTTCTCTCGTTAGCTTTGGTTCCGTTCCGGAGTTGTGAGGATTCGTTCGTCTACGTCTGTTTGTCTTCTTCGTGGACTCGTTCTTCTTCCTTGCGGGATCTCTGGCAAGATGACAATACCCTCAAAATCACTTCTATCTTTGCTTGCTAGTTGTTCGTTCTATCGCTATGTCGCGCTACCTACCACTTGCTATATCATGCCTCCCATATTGCCATGTCAAGCCTCTAACCCACCTTTCCTAGCAAACCGTTGTTTGGCTATGTTACCGCTTTGCTCAGCCCCTCTTATAGCGTTGCTAGTCCCAGGGAAAAGTTTTTCTTTTATAAATAAATTTCGCCGCAAATAAACATCCTAATAAAATATAAAAAATATAAAAATATGAGAAACAATTTTCGCCGTCCAAAACTAATATTTAGGACAAGATGAACATTTTTCTGGCCTAAAATGCATTTTTTTTCAAAAACGCCAGTTTTCTCTAATTCAAATAAAATAGCAAATAAAATACGAATAAAATAATAATTTGATTTTAAAAATTCTTCTCCAATATTTCTCTCTTGTTGAAGAAGTCATTTTATCTTCTCTCATTTATTTTTGTTATTGGAAATAATTGTAGAGAAAATATTAAAATCAAATTGATCCTTTCTTCAAATTTGAAATAAATTCAAATATGAAAATTTAGTGAAACCTCCAACTCTCTCCTTGGGTCCTTGAGTTGCTTAAGATTTCTAGGATCACAACCAAATGTGAATAAAAAATATGGTATGCATATGATGACCTATGTATAACATCCAAATTGAAAATTGGGATATTACAAACCTACCCCCCCCCCCCTTAAGATGAATCTCGCCCTCGAGATTCGTGTTGGCTAGAAAATAGGTGTGGGTGGTCTTTTTGTAGGACTTCTTCTCGCGCCCAGGTGGCTTCCTCCTCGGTATGGTGGCTCCACTGAACTTTGGAAAACTCGATAACCTTGCTGCGTGTAACCCGGCTGGCAAACTCGAGAATCTTGACGGGTTTCTCCTTGTAGGTTAGTTCACTCTCCAATTGAATTGCTTCCAGGGGCACTGTACCTCTCAAAGAAATATCGGCCATCTCTACATGGCACTTCTTCAACTGGGAAACGTGAAACACATCATGAACTCCTGACAATCCTATGGGTAACTCCAACTTCTAGGCCACTTTGTAATGCCCAAGATGCGGCTATATCTCCCACGTGTCGAGGCACGACTTAGAGGCATAACCGCATGGTGGTTTTGTCGCAAGAGGGGTAATCTTCACACAATCCCATGTACTGAATAACAAAGGGATAAAGAGTTGCTTACAATCGCCACTTCATACAAATAACAAGTTAAACATACATCATCCAGAGTACAATCAAGGTCCGACTACGGAACCAAAATAAAAGAAGACAACCCCAAATTCTAGATCGCCGATCGTCCCAACTGGGCTCCACTACTGATAATCAGGAAATGAAACAAAGTAACGACCAAGATCTTCATCGAGATCCCACTTGAACTCGGTTGCGCCACCTGCACTGGTATCATCGGCACCTGCAACTGTTTGGAAGTATCCATGAGTCACGAGGACTCAGCAATCGCACACCCGCGAGATCAAGACTATTTAAGCTTATGGGCAGGATGTCGTAATGAGGTGGAGCTGCAGCAAGCGCCAAGCAAATATGGTGGCTAACATATGCAAATAAGAGTAAGATGAGAAGCTACATAATGGTTGAAAAGCTAAAAGTGATCAAGAAGTGATCCTGAAACTACTTACGTTCAAACATAACCCAAGACCGTGTTCACTTCTCGGACTCTGCCGAAAAGAGACCATCACGGCTACACACGTGGTTGATTCATTTTAATTAAGTTAAGTGTCAAGTTCTCTACAATCGGATATTAACAAATTCCCATCTGCCACATAACTGCGGGCACGGCTCTCAAAAGTTTATACCCTACAGGGGTGTCCCAACTTAGCGCATCACAAGCTCCCACGATCAACGAAGGATATTCCTTCTCTCGGAAAGACCCGATCAGTCTTGGAATCCTGGTTACAAGACATTTCGACAATGGTAAAACAAGACCGGCAAGACCGCCCGAATGTGCCGAAAAATCCCGATAGGAGCTGCACATATCTCGTTCTCAGGGCACACCGGATGGGACAAGCTATGAGTGTAACCCACCCTCAAGTTTCCCCGAGGTGGCCCCGCAGGCTGCCCATTTCGGACCAACACTTAGAGAAGCACTGGCTCGGGGGCTTAAAAATAAGTAGACCCTCGGGAGCGCAACTCCCAAGGGAAAAATATAGGTGGTGGTCAGACAAATGGTAAAATAAAGGTTGGGCCTTGCTGGAGGAGTTTTATTCAAAGCAAACTGACTAGGGGGTCCCATAACCCCAACCGCGTTAGGAACGCAAAATCAAGGAAGATAACACCGGTATGACAGAAACTAGGGCGGCAAGAGTGGAACAAAAAACCAGGCAAAAGGCCGAGCCTTCCACCCTTTACCAAGTATATATATGCATTAATTAAATAAGAGATAATGCGATATCCCAACATGTCCATGTTCCAACATGGAACAAACTTCAACTTCACCTGCAACTAGTAATGCTATAAGAGGGGATGGACAAAATCGGTACCTTAGCCAAACAACAGTTTGCTAGGAAGGTGGGTTAGAGGCTTGACATGGCAATATGGGAGGCATGATATAATAAGTGGTAGGTAGCGCGACATAGCAATAGAGCAAACAACTAGCAAGCAAAGATAGAAGTGATATCGAGGGTATGGGCATCTTGCCTGAAATCCTGCAAGGAAGAAGAACGAGTCCATGAAGAAGATAAACGGACGTAGCCAAACGAATCCTTGCAACTCCGGAATGAAACCGAAGCTAACGAGATTAGTAAACCGGAAAGAAGCAAGCAACATGGTAAACACACAAGCATAAACATGGCATGATGCACAAACAAGTATGATGCATGTCCGGTTTAATGAACCATGGCATGGCAAAGTGCAACAAACAATACTACAAATTAAGTGGAGCTCAATATGCAACGAGTTGCATATTGAAGAAACACCACATGCAAGTATTTAGTTCACTCTCGTTATGTACCCAACAATATTAAATGTTGTTAAACATGGCAAGAGGTTAAGCATAAGTAAACTACACATCTAGGCAAGTTTAAATGAGGCCGGAACAACAAACAACAAGTCTAGAAAAATCCCAATGTGCATATTTAGGTTACCGTACTGTTCTGCCCTAAATCATATTTTAAACTTGTTAATGTTGGGGAACGTAGTAATTTCAAAAATTCCTACGCACACGCAAGATCATGGTGATGCATAGCAAAGAGAGGGGAGAGTGTTGTCCATGTACCCTCGTAGACCGAAAGCAAAAGCATTATGACAACGCGGTTGATGTAGTCGTACGTCTTCATGGCCCGACCGATCAAGCAGCGAAACTACGACACCTCCGAGTTCTAGCACACATTCAGCTCGATGACGATCCCCGGACTCCGATCCAGCAGAATGTCGGGAAAGAGTTCCGTCAGCACGACGGCGTGGTGACGATCTTGATGTTCTACCGTCGCAGGGCTTCGCCTAAGCACCGCTACAATATTATCGAGGATTATGGTGGAGGGGGGCACCGCACACGGTTAAGATATCAATGATCAATTGTTGTGTCTATGGGGTGCCCCTGCCCCCATATATAAAGGAGCAAGGGGGGAGGCGGCTGGCCTAGGAGGAGGGCGCGCCAAGGGGGGAGTCCTACCCCCACCAGGAGTAGGACTCCTCCTTCCCTTGTTGGAGTAGGAGAGAAGGAAAGAGGGGTAGAGGAACAAGGAAAAGTGGGCTGCACCCCTTGTCCAATTTGGACCAGAGCGGGGGGGGGGGGGGGGGGGGGCGCCTCCTTCCTTTTGGCCTCTCTCCTCCATTCCCGTATGGCCCAATAAGGCCCATATACTCCCCGGCGAATTCTCGTAACTCTCCGGTACTCCGAAAAATACCCGAATCACTCGGAACCTTTCCGATGTCCGAATATAGTCGTCCAATATATCAATCTTTACGTCTCGACCATTTCAAGACTCCTCGTCATGTCCCCGATCTCATCCGGGACTCCGAACTCCTTCGGTACATCAAAACTCATAAACTCATAATATAACTGTCATCGAAACCTTAAGCATGCGGACCCTACGGGTTCGAGAACAATGCAGACATGACTGAGACACGGCTCCGGTCAATAACCAATAGCGGAACCTGGATGCTCATATTGGATCCCACATATTCTACAAAGATCTTTATCGGTCAGACCGCATAACAACATACATTGTTCCCTTTGTCATCGGTATGTTACTTGCCCGAGATTCGATCGTCGGCATCTCAGTACCTAGTTCAATCTTGTTACCGGCAAGTCCCTTTACTCGTTCCGTAATACATCATCTCGCAACTAACTCATTAGTTGCAATGCTTGCAAGGCTCAGGTGATGTGCATTACCGAGAGGGCTCAGAGATACCTCTCCGACAATCGGAGTGACAAATCCTAATCTCGAAATACGCCAACCCAAAAAGTACCTTCGGAGACACCTGTAGAGCACCTTTATAATCACCCAGTTACGTTGTGACGTTTGGTAGCACATAAAGTCTTCCTCCGGTAAACGGGAGTTGCATAATCTCATAGTCATAGGAACATGTATAAGTCATGAAGAAAGCAGTAGCAACAAACTAAATGATCAAGTGATAAGCTAACAGAATGGGTCAAGTCAATCACATCATTCTCCTAATGATGTGATACCATTAATCAAATGACAACTCATGTCTATGGTTAGGAAACATAACCATCTTTGATCAACGAGCTAGTGAAGTAGAGGCATACAAGTGACACTTTGTTTGTCTATGTATTCACACATGTATTATGTTTCCGGTTAATACAATCCTAGCATGAATAATAAACATTTATCATGATACAAGGAAATAAATAATAACTTTATTATTGCCTCTAGGGCATATTTCCTTCAGTATCCCACTTGCACTAGAGTCAATAATCTAGTTCACATCGCCATGTGATTTAATACCAATAGTTCACATCACCATGTGATTAACACCCATAGTTCACATCAACATGTAACGAACACCCAAAGGGTTTACTAGAGTCAATAATCTAGTTCACATCGCTATGTGATTATCACCCAAAGAGTACTAAGGTGTGATCATGTTTTGCTTGTGAGAGAAGTTTAGTCAACGGGTCTGCCACATTCAGATCCGTACGTATTATGCAAATTTCTATGTCAAAAATGCTCTGCACGGAGCTACTCAAGCTAATTGCTCCCACTTTCAATATGTATCCAGATTTAGACTTAGAGTCATCTGGATCAGTGACAAAACTTGCATCGAAGTAACCCTTTACGACGAACCTTTTGTCACTTGCATAATCAAGAAAAATATCCTTATTCCACTAAGGATAATTTTGACCAATGTCCAGTGATCTACTCCTAGATCACTATTGTACTCCCTTGCCAAACTCAGGGCAGGGTATACAATAGGTCTGGTACACAGCATAGCATACTTTATAGAACCTATGGCTGAGGCAGAGGGAATGACTTTCATTCTCTCTCTATCTTCTGCCGTGGTCGGGTTTTGAGTCTTACTCAACTTCACACCTTGTAACACAAGCAAGAACTCCTTTTTGACTGTTCCATTTTGAACTACTTCAAAATCTTGTCAAGGTATGTACTCATTGAAAAACTTATCAAGTATCTTGATCTATCTCTATAGATCTTGATGCTCAATATGTAAGCAGCTTCACCGAGGTCTTTCTTTGAAAAACTCCTTTCAAACATTCCTTTATGCTTTGCAGAATAATTCTACATTATCTCCGATCAACAATATGTCATTCACATATACTTATTAGAAATGTTGTAATGCTCCCACTCACTTTCTTGTAAATACAGGCTTCACCGCAAGTCTGTATAAAACTATATGCTTTGATCAACTTATCAAAGCGTATATTCCAACTCCGAGATGCTTGCACCAGTCCATAGATGGATCGCTGGAGCTTGCATATTTTGTTAGTACCTTTAGGATTGACAAAACCTTCTGGTTGCATCATATACAACTCTTCTTTAATAAATACATTAAGGAATGCAGTTTTGTTTATCAACTTGCCAAATTTCATAAAATGCGGCAATTGCTAACATGATTCGGACAGACTTAAGAATAGATACGAGTGAGAAACTCTCATCGTAGTCAACACCTTGAAATTGTCGAAAACCTTTTTTCGACAATTCTAGCTTTGTAGATAGTGACACTACTATCAGCTTCCGTCTTCCTCTTGAAGATCCATTTAATATCAATGGCTCGCCGATCAATGGGCAAGTCAATCAAAGTCCATACTTTGTTCTGATACATGGATCTCATCTCAGATTTCATGGCCTCAAGCCATTTCGCGGAATCTGGGCTCATCATCGCTTCCTCATAGTTCGTAGGCTCGTCATGGTCAAGTAACATGACCTCTAGAACAGGATTACCGTACCACTCTGGTGCAGATATCACTCTGGTTTACCTACGAGGTTCGGTAGTAACTTGATCTGAAGTTACATGATCATCATCATTAGCTTCCTCACTAATTGATGTAGTAGTCACATGAACAGATTTTTGTGATGAACTACTTTCCAATAAGGGAGCAGGTACAGTTACCTCATCAATTTCTACTTTCCTCCCACTCACTTCTTTTGAGGGAAGTCCTTCTCTAGAAAGGATCCATTCTCAGCAACGAATATCTTGCCTTCGGATCTGTGACAGAAGGTGTACCCAACATTTTCTTTTGGGTATCCTATGAAGATGCACTTCTCCGAGTTGGGTTTGAGCTTATCAGGTTGAAACTTTTTCACATAAGCATTGCAACCTCAAACTTTAAGAAATGACAGCTTAGGTTTCTTGCCAAACCATAGTTCATACGGTGTCGGCTCAACGGATTTAGATGGTGCCCTATTTAACGTGAATGTAGCTGTCTCTAATGCATAACCCCAAAATGATAGCGGTAAATCGGTAAGAGACGTCATAGATCGCACCATATCTAATAAAGCACGGTTACGACGTTCGGACACACCATAACACTGTGGTGTTCCTAGTGGTGTGAGTAGTGAAACTATTTCACATTGTTTTAACTAAAGGCCAAACTCGTAACTCAAATATTTTACTTCTGCGATCATATCGTAGAAACTTTTATTTTGTTACGATGATTCTCCACTTCACTCTGAAATTCTTTGAACTTTTCAAATGTTTCAGACTTGTGTTTCGTCAAGTAGATATACTCATATCTGCTCAAATCATCTGTGAAGATCAGAAAATAATGATACCTACCGCGAGCTTCAATATTCATCGGACCACATACATCAGTATGCATGATTTCCAACAAATCTATTGCTTGTTGCATTGTTCCGGAGAATGGAGTCTTAGTCATCTTGCCCATGAGGCATGGTTCGCAAGCATCAACTGATTCATAATCAAGTGATTCCAAAAGTCCATCAGCATGGAGTTTCTTCATGCACTTTATACCAATATGACCTAAACGGCAGTGCCACAAATAAGTTGCACTATCATTACACTACGATCGAGATCCAATGAACCATTTTCATTGGGTGTGTAACCATATAAGGTTTTATTCATGTAAACAGAACAACTATTTATTCTCTTACTTAAATGAATAACCGTACTGCAATAAACATGATCAAATCATATTCATGCTCAACGCAAACACCAAATAACACTTATTTAGGTTCAACACTAATCCCGAAAGTATAGGGAGTGTGCGATGATGATCATATCAATCTTGAAACTATTTCCAACACACATCGTCACTTCACCCTTAACTAGTTTATGTTCATTCTGCAACTCCCGTTTCGAGTTACTACTCTTAGCAACTAAACCAGTATCAAATACGAAGGGGTTGTTACGAACACTAGTAAAATACACATCAATAATCCGTATATCAAATATACCTTTGTTCACTTTGCCATCCTTCTTATCCGCCAAATACTTGGGGCAGTTCCACTTCCAGTGACCAGTCCCTTTGCAGTAGAAGCACTTAGTCTCAGGCTTAGGACCAGACTTGGGCTTCTTCACTTGAGCAGCAACTTGCTTGCCGTTCTTCTTGAAGTTCCCCTTCTTCCCTTTGCCCTTTTCTTGAAACTAGTGGTCTTGTCTACCATCAACACTCAATATTTTTCTTGATTTCTACCTTCGTTGATTTCAGCATTATGAAGAGCTTGGGAATCATTTCGATTATTCCTTGTATATCATAGTTCATCACGAAGTTCTACTAACTTGGTGATGGTGACTAGAGAATTCTGTCAATCACTATCTTATCTGGAAGATTAACTCCCACTTGATTCAAGCGATTGTAGTACCCAGACAATCTGAGCACATGCTCACTGCTTGAGCTATTCTCCTCCATCTTTTAGCTATAGAACTTGTTGGAGACTTCATATATCTCAACTCGGGTATTTGCTTGAAATATTAGCTTCAACTCCTGGAACATCTCATATGGTCCATGACGTTCAAAACGTCTTTGAAGTCCCGATTCTAAGCCCTTTAAGCATGGTGCACTAAACTATCAAGTAGTCATCATATTGAGCTAGCCAAACGTTCATAACGTCTGCATCTGCTCCTGCAATAGGTCTGTCACCTAGCGGTGCATTAAGGACATAATTCGTCTGTGCAGGAATGAGGATAATCCTCAGATCACGGATCCAATCCGCATCATTGCTACTAACATCTTTCAACTTAATTTTCTCTAGGAACATATCAAAAATAAAATAGGGGAGCTAAACGCGAGCTATTGATCTACAACATAGGTATGCTAATACTACCAGGACTAAGTTCATGATAAATTTAAGTTCATTTAATCATATTACTTAAGAACTCCCACTTAGTAAGACATCCCTCTAATCTTCTAAGTGATCACGTGATCCAAATCAACTAAACCATAACCGATCATCACGTGAAATGGAGTAGTTTTCAATGGTGAACATCACTATGTTGATCATATCTACTATATGATTCACGCTCGACCTTTCGGTCTCAGTGTTCCGAGGCCATATCTGCATATGCTAGGCTCGTCATGTTTAACCTGAGTATTCTGCGTGTGCAAAACTGGCTTGCACCCGTTGTAGATGGACGTAGAGCTTATCACACCCGATCATCACGTGGTGTCTGGGCACGACGAACTTTGGCAACAGTGCATACTCAGGGAGAACACTTTTATCTTGAAATTTAGTGAGAGATCATCTTATAATGCTACCGTCAATTAAAGCAAGATAAGATGCATAAAAGATAAACATCACATGCAATCAAAATATGTGACATGATATGGCCATCATCATCTTGTGCCTTTGATCTCCATCTCCAAAACATCGTCATGATTTCCATCGTCACCGGCATGACACCATGATCTCCATCATCTTGATCTATATCAATGTGTCGTCACATGGTCGTCTCGCCAACTATTGCTCTTGCAACTATTGCTATCGCATAGCGATAATTGTAAAGCAATTATTTGGCGCTTGCATCTTATGCAATAAAGAGACAACCATAAGGCTTCTGCCAGTTGCCGATAACTTCAACAAAACATGATCATCTTATACAACAACTTATATCTCATCACGTCTTGACCATATCACATCACAACATGCCCTGCAAAAACAAGTTAGACGTCCTCTACTTTGTTGTTGCAAGTTTTACGTGGTTGCTACGGGCTTAGCAAGAACCGTTCTTACCTACGCATCAAAACCACAATGATAGTTTGTCAAGTTGGTGTTGTTTTAACCTTCACAAGGACTGGGCGTAGCCACACTCGGTTGAACTAAAGTTGGAGAAACTGACACCCGCTAGTCACCTGTGTGCATAGCACGGCGGTAAAACCAGTTAAGCGTACGCGTAATGTCGGTCCGGGCCGCTTCTTCCAACAATACCGCCGAACCAAAGTGTGACATGCTGGTACTTATATCGCCCACAACTCACTTGTGTTCTACTCGTGCATATTACATCAACGCATAAAACCTAGGCTCGGATGCCACTGTTGGGGAACGTAGTAATTTCAAAAATTCCTACGCACACGCAAGATCATGGTGATGCATAGCAACGAGAGGGGAGAGTGCTGTCCACGTACCCTCGTAGACCGAAAGCGGAAGCATTATGACAACATGGTTTATGTAGTCGTACGTCTTCACGGCCCGACCGATCAAGCACCGAAACTACGGCACCTCCGAGTTCTAGCACACGTTCAGCTCGATGACGATCCCCGGACTCCGATCCAGCAGAATATCGGGGATGAACTCCGTCAGCACGACGGCGTGGTGACGATATTGATGTTCTACCGTCACAGGGCTTCGCCTAAGCACCGCTACAATATTATCGAGGATTATGGTGGAGGGGGGCACCGCACACGGTTAAGAGATCAATGATCAATTGTTGTGTCTATGGGGTGCTCCCTGCCCCCGTATATAAAGGAGAAAGGGGGGAGGCGGCCGGCCTAGGAGGAGGGCGCGCCAAGGGGGGAGTCCTACTCCCACCGGGAGTAGGACTCCTCCTTCCCTTGTTGGAGTAGGAGAGAAGGAAAGAGGGGGACAGGAACAAGGAAAAGTGGGTTGCACCCCTTGTCCAATTCGGACCAGAGGGGGGGCGCGCGCCTCCTTCCTTTTGGCCTCTCTCCTCTATTCCCGTATGGCCCAATAAGGCCCATATACTCCCGGCGAATTCCCGTAACTCTCCGGTACTCCGAAAAATACCCGAATCACTCGGAACCTTTCCGATGTGCGGATATAGTCGTCCAATATATCGATCTTTACGTCTCGACCATTTCAAGACTCCTCGTCATGTCCCCAATCTCATCTGGGACTCTGAACTCCTTCGGTACATCAAAACTCATAAAGTCATAATATAACTGTCATAGAAACCTTAAGCGTGCGGACCCTACGGGTTCGAGAACAATGCAGACATGACCGAGACATGGCTCCGGTCAATAACCAATAGCGGAACCTGGATGCTCATATTGGCACCCACATATTCTACGAAGATCTTTATCGGTCAGACCGCATAACAACATACGTTGTTCCCCTTGTCATCAGTATGTTACTTGCCCGAGATTCGATCGTCGGCATCTCAATACCTAGTTCAATCTCGTTACCGGCAAGTCTCTTTACTCATTCCGTAATAGATCATCTCGCAACTAACTCATTAGTTGCAATGCTTGCAAGGCTCAGGTGATGTGCATTACTGAGAGGGCCCAGAGATACCTCTCCGACAATCGGAGTGACAAATCCTAATCTCGAAATACGCCAACCCAACAAGTACCTTCGGAGACACCTGTAGAGCACCTTTATAATCACCCAGTTATGTTGTGACGTTTGGTAGCACACAAAGTGTTCCTCCGGTAAACGGGAGTTGCATAATCTCATAGTCATAGGAACATGTATAAGTCATGAAGAAAGCAATAGCAACAAACTAAACGATCAAGTGCTAAGCTAATAGAATGGGTCAAGTCAATCACATCATTCTCCTAATCATGTGATCCCGTTAATCAAATGACAACTCATGTCTATGGTTAGGAAACATAACCATCTTTGATCAACGAGCTAGTCAAGTAGAGGCATACTAGTGACACTTTGTTTGTCTATGTATTCACACATGTATTATGTTTCCGGTTAATACAATTCTAGCATGAATAATAAACATTTATCATGATATAAGGAAATAAATAATAACTTTATTATTGCCTCTAGGGTATATTTCCTTCAGTTAAACATACAAAGTAATGTCACCATGTTAAACTAGGCATTTTTCTACCCTATCTACACATAAAGAACATTTAAATCCGAGCTACAATTATTTAGTTATGAAATAAAGCATTTTGGCATAGCATTTATGCAAATTTATTGCAAATAGCCATTTAAACATTTTAACATGGATGAAAACAGCATATTATGAAACTACATGAAATTCTAAGCATTTTGCATGTATAAGTTGCTTAATTCTGATGCACGGTCATTTAATTATGCATACTGCAAAATAGTGTCAAATCTATAAATATGAAATGCGATGGATAATAGAGAAATTCGCAGAACTGGAAAAAATCTAATCGGGCCGAAACAGCATGGGCGATGGATACTAAGCAGTGCACAGGGCAACAAAAAGAGGCTCCAGGGCGAGGTGCTGCGTTTCAGAAAAAGAAACAAAGGGAAAAGAAATTAGGGAATCTAGAACTTGGAACGAGCCACTCGGGCTGGAGCTTTGGTTGTTAAACAGAAGGAAGTGAGTCTCCTTTGAACAAGAATGAAAAAGGGCGGGATTTGGAGCCATGGCTCACGATGAAGCTCGCCGGCGACAAGGACAAGCAGGCGCCACCTGCTGTGGCTACCAAGTGCCGGCGGGGGTGCGGAAAAACGTGTGTGTGTGCACGCACAGCATGGCGGGCGCGTGCAAAGGCTAGATGTGCGGGAGCTCGAGGACGAGCCTGTGCTCGCCTCATGCATGGCATGCGGCAGGAGCTAGGTGAGCCTGGAGAGGCTTGCAGGAGAGCTGCGGCGCGTGTGTGTGCCCTTCAGAGGAACACATCCTCGGTGGTGCGCGTGGTAGGACGGAGGCAAGAGCAGAAGCTCACCGAATTTGCGCTTGGCCGTGGGCGTGAGAGCATGGCAACCATGGCCTCGATAAGATGCGTGCGCCGTGTACACGAAGAATTCAATGACAGGATGGAGCTGGGAGACGCGGCTGCTCACCATGGGGGTTCTGGTGACGATAGATCGTACGGAGGGGCGACGGAGGCGGCACTGATCGGCGAAGAAGGAGGCGGGAGCTGCAAGGCCATGGCGGAGGATTCTGGTCATTGGTTCCTGTCCCTGACGAAGAGAGACAGAGAGAGGAGAGACACAGAGACGGAAAGGAAGAGAGAGCGCGAGGGAGGCCCGACAGCATGACCTGGAAGTGCTGGTTATCATCGGCGGTGAGGCAAGGCGGCGGGGTCGCGAGGAAGATGGCGGAGCTCTGGATCAGGAGGAGCTCGGCTCTCCTCGAGAGTTGCACGCCGCGAAGGGAGACAGGGAGCAGCGGGAGGAGGAGATGCGCTGGCGTGGGGAGGCTCAGGGTTGCGGAGCTTGTACGCGAGCAGAGGAGCTCGGGGACCCGGGCGCGCGAGGTGATACGTCCATTTTGCATCATACTTTTATATCGATATTTACTACATTATGGATTGTTATTACACATTATGTCACAATACTTATGCCTATTATCTCTTATTTTACAAGGTTTACATGAAGAGGGGGAATGCCGACAGCTGGAATTCTGGGCTCGAAGAGGAGCAAATATTAGAGACCTATTCTGCACATCTCCAAAAGTTATGAAACTCCACGGGAATTATTTTTAGAATATATAAAAAAATATTGGGCGAAAGAAGTACCATAGGGGGTCACCCACCGTCCACGAGGGTGGGGGCCGCGCCCTACCCCCCTAGGCACGCCCCCTGCCTCGTGGGCCCCCTGGTGGCCCTCCGATGCCCATCTTTGGCTATATGGAGTCTTTCGTCGAGGAAAAAATCATAAGCAAGCTCACGGGATGAAACTCCGCAGCCACGAGGCGGAACCTTGGTGGAACCAATCTAGGGCTCCGTCGGAGCTGTTCTGCCGGGGAAACTTCCCTCCGGGAGGGGGAAATCATCAACATCGTCATCACCAACGATCCTCTCATCAAGAGGTGGTCAATCTCCATCAATATCTTCACCAGCACCATCTCATCTCAAACCCTAGTTCATCTCTTGTATCCAATCTTTGTATCCGAACCTCAGATTGGTACGTGTGGGTTGCTAGTAGTGTTGATTACTCCTTGTAGTTGATGCTAGTTGGTTTACTTGGTGGAAGATCATATGTTCAGATCCAATATGCGTATTAATACCCCTCTGATTATGAACATGAATATGCTTTGTGAGTAGTTATGTTTGTTCCTGAGGACACGAGAGAAGTCTTGCTATAAGTAGTCATGTGAATTTGGTATTCGTTCGATATTTTGATGAGATGTATGTTGTCATCCCTCTAGTGGTGTCATGTGAACGTCGACTACATGACACTTCACCATTCTTTGGGCCTAGAGGCAGGCATTAGGAAGTAATAAGTTGATGATGGGTTGCTAGAGTGACAGAAGCTTAAACCCCAGTTTATGCGTTGCTTCGTAAGGGGCTGATTTGGATCCATATGTTTCATGCTATGGTTAGGTTTACCTTAATACTTCTGTTGTAGTTGCAGATGCTTGCAATAGGGGTTAATCATAAGTGGGATGCTTGTCCAAGTAAGGACAGTACCCAAGCACCGGTCCACCCACATATAAAATTATCAAAGTACCGAACGCGAATCATATGAACGTGATAAAAACTAGCTTGACGATAATTCCCATGTGTCCTTGGGAGCACTTTCCTTTATAGAAGAGTTTGTCCAGGCTTTTCCTTTGCTACAAAAAGGATTGGGCCATCTTGCTGCACATTATTTACTTGCATTACTTGTTACCCGTTACAAATTACCTTATCACAAAACTATCTGTTACATATAATTTCAGTGCTTGCAGAAAATACCTTGCTGAAAACCGCTTATCATTTCCTTCTGCTCCTCGTTGGGTTCGACAGTCTTATTTATCTAAAAGGCTATGATATATCCCCTACACTTGTGGGTCATCAAGACACTTTTCTGGCGTCGTTGCCGGGGAGTGAAGTGCCTTTGGTAGGTGGAACTTGGTAAGGAAAAATTTATATAGTGTGCTGAAATTTACTATCACTTGTTACTATGCAACATAATCCTTTGAGGGGCTTGTTTGGGGTATCTTCACCCCGAGAGTTGCTCCTCAACCTACTGAACCTACTGAAAATGTTTACTTTGAAATTCCTTCGGGTATGATAGAGAAACTGCTAGCTAATCCTTTCATAGATGATGGAACATTACATCCCGATTTGCACTTAATCTATGTGGATGAAGTTTGTGGATTATTTAAGCTTGCAAGTATGCCCGAGGATGTTATCAAGAAGAAGTTCTTCCCTTTATCTTTTAAGGGAGATGCATTGACATGGCTTAGGCTATATGATGATATTGGATCGTGGAACTACCAACAATTGAAATTGGAATTTCATCAGAAGTTTTATCCTACGCATCTGGTTCATCGTGATCGTAATTATATATATAATTTTTGGCCTCACGAAGGAGAAAGCATCCCTCAAGTTTGGGGGAGGCTTAAGTCAATGTTATATTAATGCCCTAATCATGATCTCTCAAAAGAAATGATTATTCAAAAAATTTATGCTCGCTCCATGCTCGATACTTCTTGTACTGGATCTTTTATAATGAAGACTATTGAATTCGAATGGGATTTATTGGAAAGAATTAAACGCAACTCTGAAGATTTGGACCTCAAAGAAGGTAAGGAGTCAGGTATAACACCTAACTTTGATTGTGTTAAATATTTTATGGATACCGATTCTTTCCGTGAATTTAGCACTAAATATGGACTTGACTCTGAGATAGTAGCTTCTTTCTGTGAATCCTTTGCTACTCATGTTGATATCCCTAAGGAGAAGTGGTTTAAATATAATCCTCCCATTGAATTAAAAGTAGTTGCACCTATTAAAGTTGAAGAAAAGACTATCACTTATAATGATCATGTTGTTCCTACTACTTATATTGAGAAACCACCTTTCCGTGTTAGAATAAAGGATCATGCTAAAGCTTCAACTGTGGTCAATAAAAGTAATATTAAGAAACCCAAACCCCCTGAGCAAATTAAAGTTGAACCTAGTGTTGCTATAGTTAAAGATCTCTTGGCTGATAATATTGGTGGGCATGTTATTTACTTCTGCAATGAGTCTGCTAGAATTGCTAGACCTGATACTAAAAATAAACATAGACCTGTTGTAGGCATGCCAGTTATTTCTGTTCAAATAGGAGATCATTGTTATCATGTCTTATGTGATATGGGTGATAATGCAAGTGCAGTACCTCATACCTTATATAAAGAAATTATGCATGATATTGCACCTACTGAGATAGAAGAGATTGATGTTACTATTAAGCTCGCGAATAGAGATACTATTCCACCAGTTGGGATTGTTAGAGATGTTGAAGTCTTGTGTGGGAAAGTTAAATACCCTGCTGATTTTCTTGTTCTCGATTCCCCACAAAATGACTTTTGTCCCATTATATTTGGTAGACCCTTCTTGAATACTGTTAATGCTAAGATAGAATGCAATAAGGATACTGTTTCTGTGGGTTTAGGGGACATGTCTCATGAGTTTAATTTTTCTAAATTCGGTAGACAACCCCATGATAAAGAATTGCCTAGTAAATATGAAATTATTGGTCTTGCTTCTATTGTTGTGCCTCCTAGTGATCCTTTAGAACAATATTTGCTAGACCATGAAAATGATATGTTTATGAATGAAAGAAGGGAAATAGATGAAGTATTATTTAAATAGGGACCTATTTTGAAGCACAACTTGCCTTTTGAAATTCTAGGGGATCCTCCTCCACCCAAGGGTGATCCCGTCTTTGAGATTAAACCTTTACCTGATACTCTTAAATATGCTTATCTTGATGAGAAAGAGATATGTCCTATTATTATTAGTGCTAACCTTTCAGATCATTAAGAAAAGAAATTGTTGGAAACTCTGAAGAAGCACCGTGCTGCTATTGGATATACTCTTGATGATCTTAAGGGCATTAGTCCCACTTTATGCCAGCACAAAATAAAATTGGAGAAGGATGCTAAACCTGTTGTTGATCACCAATGACGGTTAAATCCTAAGATGAAAGAAGTGGTAAGAAAAGAAATAATAAAGCTTCTGGAGGTAGGTATAATTTATCCCATTGCTGATAGTTAGTGGGTAAGTCCTGTCCATTGTGTCCCTAAGAAGGGAGGTATTATTGTTGTTCCTAATGATAAAGATGAATTGATCCCACAAAGAATTGTTGCAGGTTATAGAATGGTGATTGATTTCCGCAAATTAAATAAAGCTAATAAAAAGGATCATTACCCTTTACCTTTTATTGATCAAATTCTAGAAAGATTATCCAAACATGCACATTTTTGCTTTCTATATGGTTATTCTGGTTTCTCTCAAATTCTTGTATCAAAAGAGGATCAAGAAAAGACAACTTTAACTTGCCCTTTTGGTACCTTTGCTTATAGATGTATGCCCTTTGCTTTATCTAATGCACCTACTACCTTTCAAAGATGTATGACTGCTATATTCCCTGACTTTTGTGAAAAGATTGTTGAGGTATTCATGGATGATTTCTCTGTTTATGGAACTTCTTTTGATGATTTCTTAAGCAACCTTGATCGAGTTTTGCAGAGATGTGAAGAACCTAATCTTAGTCTTGAATTGCGAGAAGTGCCAGTTTATGGTTAATGAAGGTATTGTATTGGGGCATAAAATTTCTAAAAGAGGTATTGAAGTTGATAAACCTAAGGTTGATGCTATTGAAAAGATGTCGTTTCCTAAGGACATTAAAGGTATAAATGGTTTCCTTGGTCATGCCGGTTTTTATAGGAGGTTCATTAAGGACTTTTCTAAAATTTCTAGGCCTCTGACTAATCTCTTAGAAAAGGATGTCCCTTTTGTCTTTGATGATGATTGTGTAGAAGCATTTGAAATACTTAAGAAAGCTCTGGTTTCTGCACCTATTGTTCAACCTCCTGATTGGAATTTACCATTTGAAATTATGTGTGATGCTAGTGATTATGTTGTAGGGGTTGTTATAGGACAAAGAGTTGATAAGAAATTAAATGTTATCCAATATTCTAGTAAAACTCTAGACAGCGCCTAAAGAAATTATGCTACTACTGAAAAAGAACTTTTAGCAGTTGTATTTGCATGTGATAAGTTCAGACCTTATATTGTTGATTCTAAAGTAACTATTCAAACTGATCATGCTGCTATTAAATATATTATGGAAAAGAAAGATGCTAAACCTAGACTTATTAGATGGGTTCTCTTACTACAAGAATTTGATTTGCATATTATTGACAGAAAGGGAGCTAAGAACCCCGTTGCAGACAACTTGTCTAGGTTAGAAAATGTTCTTGATGAACCACTACCTATTGGTGATAGCTTTCCTGATAAACAATTGGCTGTCATAAATGCTTCTCGTACTGCTCCATGGTATGCTGCTTATGCTAATTATATTGGTGCTAAGTTTATACCACCTAGTTTCACATACCAGCAAAAGGAAAAGTTCTTCTATGATTTAACACATTACTTCTGGGATGACCCACATCTTTATAAAGAAGGAGTAGATGGTGTTATCATACATTGTGTACCTGAGCATGAACAGGAACTGATCCTACACAAGTGCCATTCCGAAGCTTATAGAGGACACCATGCTGGAGATAGAACTGCACATAAGGTATTGCAATCCGGTTTTTATTGGCCTACTCTCTTCAAGGATGCCCGTAAGTTTGTTCTACCTTGTGATGAATGTCAAAGAATTGGTAATATTAGTAGACGTCAAGAAATGCCTATGAATTATTCACTTGTTATTGAACCATTTGATGTTTGGGGCTTTGATTATATAGGACCTTTTCCTTCCTCTAATGGGTATACACATATTTTAGTTGTTGTTGATTATGTTACTAAGTGGGTAGAAGCTATTCCAACTAGTAGTGTTGATCATAACAACTTTATTAAGATGCTTAAAGAAGTTATTTTTCCGAGGTTTGGAGTCCCTATATATTTAATGACTGATGGTGGTTCACATTTTATCCATGGTGCCTTTCGTAAAATGCTTGCTAAGTATGACGTTAATAATAGAATTGCATCTCCTTATCATCCACAGTCTAGTGGTCAAGTAGAATTGAGTAATAGAGAGCTTAAATTAATTTTTCCAAAGACTGATAATAGATCTAGAAAGAGTTGGTCCAGGAAACTGGATGATGCATTATGGTCCTGTAGAACTGCATATAAAAATCCTATGGGTATGTCTCCGTATAAAATGGTTTATGGTAAAGCATGTCACTTACCTCTTGAATTAGAACATAAGGCATATTGGGCTATTAAAGAGCTCAACTATGACTTCAAACTTGCCGGTGAAAAGAGGCTTTTTGACATTAGCTCACTTGATGAATGGAGAACCCAGGCCTACAAGAATGCCAAACTGTTTAAAGAAAAAGTTAAAAGATGGCATGATAAAAGGGTACAAAAACGTGAGTTTAAGGTAGGTGATTATGTATTGTTATAAATTGAAGATTTTTTGCAGGCAAACTCCTCTCTAAATGGGAAGATCCTTACATCATCGAGGAGGTCTACCGTTCCGATGCTATAAAAATCAACAACTTCGAAGGCACAGATCCAAGGGTGGTGAACGCTCAAAGAATCAAACATTATATCTCAGTTAATCCCATAAATGTTGAAACTAATGTTATTGAAACCGTAACCCCGAAGGAATACATAAGGGACACTTTTCAGAATGTTTCAGACTCCAAAAAGGAATAGGTACATGGTACGGTAAGTAAACCGACTCCAAAACAGTTCTAATGGCAAATTTTCTCCGTTTCGGAATATTTAAGAAAATAGGAAAATAAAAAGCAGTCCGGGAAGGACACATGGCTTCCACGAGGGTGGAGGGCACGCCCTACCCCCTGGGCGTGCCCCCTGCCTCGTGGGCACCCCATGTTCTCTCCGGACTCCGTTTTCTTGTACGATATTTCTTTTGGTCGGCAAAAATTCATTATATAATCTCCCGAAGGTTTTGACCACCGTATCACGCAAATATCCTCTGTCTTTGTTTCGAGCTCTTTTTTGACAGATCTAGATCGCCATGGCTTCTTCAAGTGCCCCTAAGGACAAGTTCTTCGAGAAGGTCATCAACCCCTACCTTGCGGAGGTGATGCAACACCCTCAAACCATTGAGATGCGTGAGGGTTTGCTGCACATCCGTGATGTGGAGGGATCAAGGAGGACCAAAAGCGTGGAGACAAGGCTCGAGGCATTGGAGCAACAAGTTTTCAAGTGCCAGGAGATGGTGGAACATGGACTCGACTCCAATCATATAATGATCATGGAGTTCACTAACAACCACAATCTAGATGACAAGAACATTGGGGAGGCCATCTTCAAGCTTCACGAGAAAATCGAGCACCTCCAAGCCTAGATCTATGACCTGCAAAACCAAAACCGTGAGTATGAATATAGATGCAAGAGGATGAGTTTGGCTGCAGATTTGAGGATTCCGGAGACTCGATCATCCTTCTATGATGTGAGCCTATGCCTTGGAAGATGGACGACAAGCTGTGATGCCCCCGATTCAATCGTACACTAATTATACACGCAAACGTGTATGATCAAGATCAGGGGCTCACGGGAGGATATCACAACACAACTCTACAAATAAAATAAGTCATACAAGCATCATATTACAAGCCAGGGGCCTCGAGGGCTCGAATACAAGAGCTCGATTATAGACGAGTCAGCGGAAGCAACAATATCTGAGTATAGACATAAGTTAAACAAGTTTGCCTTAAGAAGGCTAGCACAAACTGGGATACAGATCGAAAGAGGCGCAGGCCTCCTGCCTGGGATCCTCCTAAACTACTCCTGGTCGTCATCAGCGGGCTGCACGTAGTAGTAGGCACCTCCCGAGTAGTAGTAGTTGTCATCAACGGTGGCGTCTGACTCCCGGGCTCCACCGTCTGGTCGCAGCAATCGAGTATAGAAAGGGAGAAAAGAGGGAGCAAAGTAACCGTGAGTACTCATCCAAAGTACTCGCAAGCAAGGAGCTACACTACATATGTATGCATTGGTATCAAATGGAATAAGGGTATCATATGTGGACTGAAGTACAGAATGCCGGAATAAGAGGGGGATAGCTAGTCCTGTCGAAGACTACGCTTCTGGCCACCTCCATCTTGCAGCATGTAGAAGAGAGTAGATGGTAAGTCCACCAAGTAGCATTGCGTAGCATAATCCTAACCGATGATCCTCCCTTCGTCACCCTGTGAGAGAGCGATCACCGGTTGTATGTGGCACTTGGAAGGGTGTGTTTTATTAAGTATCCAGTTCTAGTTGTCATAAGGTCAAGGTACAACTCTGGGTAGTCCTTTTACCGAGGGACACGGCTATTCGAATAGATCAACTTCCCTGCAGGGGCGCACCACATTTCACAACACGCTCGATCCCATTTGGCCGGACACAATTTCCTTGGTCATGCCCGGCCTCGGAAGATCGACACGTCGCAGCCCTACCTAGGCACAACAGAGAGGTTAGCACGCCGGTCTAAATCCTATGGCATAGGGGTCTGGGCCCATCGCCCATTGCACACCTGCATGTTGCGTACGCGGCCGGTGAGCAGACCTAGCCTCCCTTATACAAGAGTACGCGTTCCAGTCCAACACGGCGCGCGCCGCTCAGTCGCTGACGTCACGAAGGCTTCGACTGATACCACGACGTCGAGTGTCCATAATTGTCCCCGCGTAGATGGTTAGTGCGTATAAGCCAGTGGCCAGACTCAGATCAAATACCAAGATCTCATTAAACGTGTTAAGTGTCCGCGAACGCCGACCAGGGCCAGGCCCACCTCTCTCCTAGGTGGTCTCAACCTGCCCTGTTGCTCCGCCACAAAGTAGGAGTCGGGGGCCGTCGGGAACCCAGGCCCACCTCTACCGGGATGGAGCCACCTGCCCCTTCAGCCCCCATCTCCGAACAGTATCATGAGTAATGTAACAGTATAAAGTATATAATATATGCCTGTTATCACCTCCCGAAGTGATCATGGCCCAGTACTATAGCATGGCAGATGGACAAGAGTGTAGGGCCACTGATGATAAACTAGCATCCTATACTAAGCATTTAGGATTGCAGGTAAGGTATCAACAGTTGTAGCAACAATGACAGGCTATGCATCAGAATAGGATTAACGGAAAGCAGTAACATGCTACACTACTCTAATGCAAGCAGTATAGAGGAGAGTAGGCGATATCTGGTGATCGAGGGGGGGCTTGCCTGGTTGCTCTGGCAAGAGAGAGGGGTCGTCAACACCGTAGTCATACTGGGTAGCAGCGGCATCGGTCTCGGTGTCTAGCGAGAGAAGAGGGGGGAGAAACAATAAATATAATGCAACCAAATGCATGACGATGCATGACATGACAAAGCGTCAAGCTAGGTGTGCCCTAACGCGGTACGAGGTGGTACCGGTGAAGGGGGAAAACATCCGGGAAAGTATTCCCGGTGTTTCGCATTTTCGGACATATGAACCGAAGGGGGAAAGTTGTGAGTTCGATAGGTTATGGATACATGGTGGACGAGCGGGCTGCATATCCGGGTTCGTCTCGTCGTTCTGAGCAACTTTCATGTGCAAAGTTTTTCCATCCGAGCTATGGTTTATTTTATATTAAATTTAAAAGATTTAAATCATTTTTAGAATATATTTAATTATTTTAACTTAACATTATCCAGAACAGTGTTTGCTGACATCAGCATGACGTCAGCAGTCAACAGAGGTTGACTAAGTCAAACTGACTAGTCGGTCCAGTGGGACCCACCTGTCATACACTGCTAAGTTAATTAGGGTTAGGTTAAACTAATTACTGCTTAGCTAGACTAACATATTAATTAGATTAATTAAGTAGGATTAATTAACTTAATTAATGTAGTTAATTAATTAATTAATTAATTAAATTTATTATTATTATTATTTATTTCTTTTAAAAAAAACGTTCCAGGGCAGTGGCCCACTTGTCATAGGCCCCGAGGGCCTTAGCGGATCGGGCGCTAGTGGTTGCGGGCGTGGGAGCGGGCGCCTGTTGGGGGCCAAAGCCCGCCTGGGCACGGCGAGGTGCTGGCGCGGCACAGCCAGGGGACGCGGTGCAGGCGGCGATGAGTGGAAGGCCGCGGGGCGAGCAGATGGCGGCGCGCAGGGTGCGCACGGGGCAGCAGCAGGGCGGCACAGCGGAGGGAGAGCTGCGGCAGCAAACAAGGGGACGGCGCCGGCGCGGCCTGGCGCGGCGGAGCCGAGGTGGGAGGCGAGGCGACAGGGGGAGGCGCGGCGCGACGGGGTGTGTGCGCGTAGACAAGTGGGCAAGCGTGGGGAGCGGGACGATAGGGCGCACGGCCCAGGCCCGGCGCGGGGAAGGAGGCCGCGGCCCCGGGGTGTCAGCGGGGTGCTAGGCGCGCGAGCGCGCGCGCATCAAGGGGGGCCGGCGCAGCCAGGAGCTGGTGCGCGGCGCACGGGTGCCGTGTGCGTGCACGGGACGAGGGAGCCTCCGGGGGGGGGGGGGGCAGGGGGCGCGGCCACGGCGGTGACCGGACGAGGAGAGGGGGAGCTCAAAGGGGAGGAGTAGGGCACGGGCAACATGCGCGGGGTGGTCCGGCGAGGTAGGGGCGACGACGAGGCAACGGGACAGAGGAACACGGTGTTGGGGCAGCGGGGCAGCATCGGGCGGCATCAGGCTCGGTGAGGCGGCGCCGGGCGTTGGCGATGACGACGGGGTAGGGGGTGACGCGTCTAGATCGGGGAGAGGGGGCGCAAAGGAGGAAAGAGGGGAAGCGATGGCAGCAGTGTGGCGCCGGCGACGGGCATCGTCGTCGAGGTGGCGGGGCGGCGTGGGATCGGGGCGATCCCGATCCATATCGTGGGGGGTGAGTGGGGGTGAGGGGAGTGGGGAGTGGGGGGTTACGGGTTAGGGTTTCCCCCTCGTGGGGATAAGGCAGGGGCGGGTCGGCCGGTTGGCCAGGTGGGCCGGCCTGGCCGGTGAGCTGGGCCGTCTGGCCCAGTTGGCCAGGGGGCCTTTTTTTCTTTTTAGTTTTGTTTTATTTTTACCTTTTCTTTTCTGCTTTCTTTTATTTATTTAATAATTTATAGTTTTACAAAAAGTAAAACCCATACCTAAAATAGAGTTACAATTCCAACTACTTTCACAGAAAGTTTTACCCCTGATGCTAATAGTTTAGCATTTTATAACATTCAAAGACATTTATTCAATAGTTTTACCTACTGTTTTAATCATTTAAGTGCATTTAAACCTTTTATAAAATTGTGGTTTCTCCACAATAATTACCTATGCATTATTTAGCAATACCCCAACATTTTAGTTTTAATATTTGAAAACCATTACCGTTTGACTTTATTTTAGGTTTGAATTTCGAATCAATTTTGAACTAACACGAGATTAATAACAGTAACTGTGGTGACGTGGCATCATTAACGTGGGATTACTGCAGTCTAATTATTCGGGCGTCACAATTCTCCTCCACTACAAGAAATCTCGTCCTGAGATTTAGGAGGGGGGTAAGGGGGAAAGACTAGGTTGCGAAATTCTAATGGGTCTTCTCGGTCTTTGTTGCACTTCCCGAAGTAGTTGATCCTTTACGTTGATGTCTCCATTTCTCTGCTTCAGGTCATCATGATGAAGTCGGCATCCTTTCTTTGGGATCTTCGTCGTATTTACGAATAGGTAACGGGGCAGGTCGGCCACGACAGAATGTTATAAGGGTAATAATCTGGGATTAACCCTTGAATGAGCATAGGAGTACCTCTCGAGTTGAACAAATAAAACACATCGAGAGTAAAGTTGGAAGGTACAATAAGAAGTTTCAAGCAGCCAGGCAATCGTTCAATGCCTAGACAGAAGGTGAAATGGGTTTCAAAGCAACGGAATAATTATTGTGGCCGACATCAGAATAGATCACTAGGAATGTGGCCCGTGAATTGCATACGAAGCCAAGCGCGAGAATTAACTTTGGAAACAGGGTGTAAAGGAGAGTCATGTTTTGATCCTCTGGCACTGTGCGTTATGGGCCCACCATGTGGGTTAAAGGTAGGAAGGTGCTAATCAATTTGCACGGTCAAGATAGCAAGGCAGGTCAGAGTATCGCCTGTCAGTTATGTCAGTAACAACATCGGTACCAAGGGCGAGGGACAAAGAGAACCATTTTCCTGCTCGTTGAATGAGGCGGACCAATAGGCAAAGTTCTCGTCCATCGATGGTTACCGGGATGCTATCGACAAACGCAACACAGTCTTACTGACACGGTTGTACACCAAGGTGTTTACATAAGCAGGAGAATATTACTGCTTAGATCATATAGATCACAAGAAAGGTTAAACCAAACAATGGAGAGAGAAAATATGATTATCAGATTAAACAGAACAATGGAAAGGAAAATGTGTTTAAACACATATTTCAAGGGTATATCCTTCCCAAGGACAAGCAGAGCACAATATCCATGACAGGATATAATGTAGAAAACTCTTTAGGTAAGGGGAGAGAAATTTCAGGACATTACCCATACAGTGGTGTTTGGATAATTGAGCAGGAAACATTTAACATTAGGGTTTTAAATGTTCTTGTTGAAAACTGGAGTAACATATATATGCTTCGAGATAGCATTGACATGGTCTTCAGGCAAAGGTCAGACTTTGGAAACACAAAGGATCCATCAGGAATAACTTGTAGAATAAGTCTTACAATTTCCTCATGGAAGAATGGATAACCTTGCTGAAAAGGAATCTAGAACCATAGGGCCTTCGGCCGGGTGTGCTAAGCACGACATCCTGGATATAAAAGATGGTAATACTCCAAGGTAAAGAAGAACACATGTTGGATAGCAAGGAACTCAAGATATAACACAGAACACGAACAAGTTTGTGTTGGAGGGAAGGCAATAAAGTTGTCGATGATAACACAATTCATCGAGGGGCAAGGATGGTACTTCTCATCATGACATCGATTGATCCTAGAAGAGCTCATAAGATTGATGATGATCACGACACAATTGCTGAGAGATTCCATGAAGATGTAATCCATCGGCGATGACATCAAGTCAATAGAATGATGAAGCGAAAGGTTATTGGAACCACGGGTACGGCACAAACTTGAAACCAAGCTTGTGGTTTAAGGAGAAATGATATGATGAGGAAAATTGACGTAAGCTTAGCTCATCATCGAAAATTTTGCTCCAGGAAGAAGGACCAGGTAGCACAGTTAAGAGCAGCACGATAAGGATATAGCCGATCAAGCTAGGAATGGATTGAAGGATTATTTAAACTCGTAAGCAACGAAAATTATTTAGGGTTATTGAATCGGAGTGTGGACTCGATTCACAGTTTGGTGTTCTCGGTTGACGACAACCCAGAACCTAGGAACAATTGGATCCAGTGAGTAATAATAGTTGATGAAGAACCCATAAGAAGTTATGATGTCCCATGATAATCTCGAGATACCAGGGGGGTAATACTCGACGACAGATCAAAGTAGAGGTTGGGCTAGGGTAATGCTCTGCAGAAGACAAGTGCTCAAACTTGCACGAGAAATGGAATCAAGGAGAAACATGGTCGGAACCACGATTGCAAAGGATCAATTCACTGATACCAATGGATATTATATCAAGGAAACAGTTACAAGAAGCTTCCATGATAGGATCTACATCGTATCCATGGGCATGAACACAAGGTTCAAGGTCGACTCCCACTTCTTCAATGTATAACCTTCCATTCACCTCTCGTTTTTCGAAAATGACATTAGTTGTTGAAAGTTTTACCTGGTGCAATACTAGATAAGTATGACCCGTGAAATCTTTAGGGTTCACACGGATTAGGGAAGGCGTAGGTTCAACCTATCAGGGCATCTTAGGAACATATACCACAAACTTCGGAGTAAATAATACAAGTCCGAAAGTAGAGCATGGTTCACAAAGCAGAGGATAAAATTTACCAAAGGCATTATGTATCCGAAGAAAAGCTCACAATGTTTAATGAATATGAAGGACGGTGTCGAATAAAATCCAACAAAGGATCTGGTGGTCCACAAGGGATCTGATGTGAGCATCGGTACTCAACCAGAAGAAGGAAAAATGCAAGGAGATCAGTTTATGAAAAAAACTAACTAACTCAAGGCTCAAATGCAAAGGAATTATCAATTCCAAGACAAGGGGTCAGAAGCAATGCTCTGATTAGGGATGGATAAGATGAATAGCCTTAGGGGTACAATCGACGACAATTTGATTGGTCGAGATCCAGCTCGTGTTCAAAAATGACGTCTGAGCCAAAAAGATAATTTGAAAGGATCAACTGACGATTACGTGCATTCGCACTCATGTTGAATCAATAGGATCAAAATGACGGTGTCTAAGGATACTAACGAATATTGCCAGACATATGGAAAGCATCCATAATGCAAGGAGACAAGTATTGCAGAGCAATAAGCTACTAAAGATTTTTGGAGGATCTAATAGTATTTCGAAGACCATTGTGAAACACATGAACAACTGGGGGATGAGCGGATACTTGATAAGTGCTAGGATTATCCATAGGGGTATTCATGTGACAAAGAACGGCAAGGCAGTAAGCTTAAAGCATTATTGAAACAACGACGAGTATTTCGGGGTATCTTGTAATAACAAGGCCAACTGGGGATGAATGTAAGAATAACAACTACAAGTAGTTACCCATAAGGGTTGACGGTGGAAGGGGAATTGCAAACACGATGAACACAAGTTCTCGGGTTAACAGCGAAGAGTATCTTCAGGGTCTTCACGTGCAGCAGACGATCATCAGTAATAAGGGGCTCTCCGGGTGAAAGTGATAACGAGATCCTAATGTTAGATTTAGCAAAATTCATTTAACCCGAATAGAAGAGAGATCAGAGTCCCAGAGTATAGACAAGGAGTAAAAGATCCTAATACCACCCAATGGTGACGTGGGCCCGTAAGCTACACAGCCATGTTAGGAAAAGTTTTTTTAATAACTAGACTCGACTTCGACCAAGGATTGTGGAAGGGGGGTTCCTACAGGCAGTCGACTCTGATACCAACTTGTGACGCCCCCGATTCAATCGTACACTAATCATAGACACAAACGTGTACGATCAAGATCAGGGACTCACGGGAAGATATCACAACACAACTCTACAAATAAAATAAGTCATACAAGCATCATATTACAAGCCAGGGGCCTCGGGGGCTCGAATACAAGAGCTCGATTATAGACGAGTCAGCGGAAGCAACAATATCTGAGTACAGACATAAGTTAAACAAGTTTGCCATAAGAAGGCTAGCACAAACTGGGATACAGATCGAAAGAGGCGCAGGGCTCCTGCCTGGGATCCTCCTAAACAACTCCTGGTCGTCGTCAGCGGGCTACACGTAGTAGTAGGCACCTCCCGAGGAGTAGTAGTCGTCATCAACGGTGGTGTCTGACTCATGGGCTCCAACGTCTGGTCACAGCAATTGAGTATAGAAAGGGGGAAAAGAGGGAGCAAAGCAACCGTGAGTACTCATCAAAGTACTCGCAAGCAAGGAGCTACACTACATATGTATGCATTGGTATCAAATGGAATAAGGGTATCATATGTGGACTGAACTACAGAATGCCGGAATAAGTGTGGGATAGCTAGTCATGTCGAAGACTATGCTTCTGGCCACCTCCATCTTGTAGCATGTAGAAGAGAGTAGATGGTAAGTCCACCAAGTAGCATCACGTAGCATAATCCTAACCGATGATCCTCCCTTCGTCGCCCTGTGAGAGAGCAATCACCGGTTGTATCTGGCACTTGGAAGGGTGTGTTTTATTAAGTATCCGGTTCTAGTTGTCATAAGATCAAGGTACAACTCCGGGTCGTCCTTCTACTAAGGGACATGGCTATTCGAATAGATCAATTTCTCTGCAGGGGTGCACCACATTTCCCAACACACTCGATCCCATTTGGCTGGACACACTTTCCTGGGTCATGCCCGGCCTCGGAAGATCAACACGTCACAGCCCTACCTAGGCACAATAGAGAGGTCAGCACGCCGGTCTAAATCCTATGGCGCAGGGCTCTGGGCCCATCGCCCATTGCACACCTGCACGTTGCGTACGCGGCCGGTGAGCAGACCTAGCCTCCCTTATACAAGAGTAGGCATTCCAGTCCAACCCGGCGCGCGCCGCTCAGTCGCCGACGTCACGAAGGCTTCGGGTGATACCACGATGTCGAGTGTCCATAATTGTCCCCGCGTAGATGGTTAGTGCATATAAGCCAGTGGCCAGACTGAGATCAAATACCAAGATCTCATTAAACGTGTTAAGTATCCGCGAACGCCGACCAGGGCCAGGCCCACCTCTGTCCTAGGTGGTCTCAACCTGCCCTGTCGCTCCGCCACAAAGTAGCAGTCGGGGACCGTTGGGAACCCAGGCCCACCACTACCGGGATGGAGCCACCTGCCCCTTCAGCAACCATCTCTGAATAGTATCAGGAGTAATGTAACAATATATAGTATATAGTATATGCCCGTGATCACCTCCCGAAGTGATCACGGCCCAGTAGTATAGCATGGCAGACGGACAAGAGTGTAGGGCCACCGATGATAAACTAGCATCCTATACTAAGCATTTCGGATTGTAGGTAAGGTATCAACAGTTGTAGCAACAATGACAGGCTTTGCATCAGAATAGGATTAACGGAAAGTAGTAACATGCTACACTACTCTAATGCAAGCAGTATAGAGGAGAGTAGGCGATATCTGGTGATCAAGGGGGGGCTTGCCTGGTTGCTCTGGCAAGAGAGAGGGGTCGTCAACACCGTAGTCGTACTGGGTAGCAGCGACATCGGTCTTAGTGTCTAGCGAGAGAAGATGGGGGAGAAACAATAAATATAATGCAAACAAATGCATGATGATGCATGACATGACAAAGAGTCAAGCTAGGTGTGCCCTAACGCGGTACGAGGTGGTACCGGTGAAGGGGGGAAACATCCGGGAAAGTATTCCCGGTGTTTCGCGTTTTTGGACAGATGAACTGGAGGGGGAAACTTGCGAGTTCGATAGGTTAGGGATGCGTGGCGGATGAGTGGGCTACATATCCGGGTTCGTCTCGTCGTTCTTAGCAACGTTCACGTACAAAGTTTTTTCATCCGAGCTACGGTTTATTTTATATTAATTTTAAAAGATTTAAATCATTTTTAGAATTTATTTAATTATTTTAATTTAACATTATCCAGAACAGTGTTTGCTGACATCAGCATGACATCAGCGGTCAACAGAGGTTGACTAAATCAAACTGACTAGTGGGTCCAGTGGGACCCACCTGTCATACACTGTTAAGTTAATTAGGGTTAGGTTAAACTAATTACTGCTTAGCTAGACTAACAGGTTAATTAGATTAATTAAGTAGGATAAATTAACTTAATTAATTTAGTTAATTAATTAAATAATTAAATTTATTATTATTATTATTTATTTCTTTTAAAAAAACGTTCTAGGGCAGTGGCCCACTGTCATAGGCCCCCAGGGCCTTAGCGGATCGGGCGCTAGCGGTTGCGGGCGAGGGAGCGAGCGCCTGTTGGGGGCCGAAGCCCGCCCGAGCATGGCGAGGCGCTGGCGCGGCGCGGCCAGGGGACGCGGTGCAGGCGGCGATGAGTGGAAGGCCACGAGGCGAAGATAACGGCGCGCAAGGTGCGCACGGGGCAGCAGCAAGGCTGCACGGCGGAGGGAGAGCTGCGGCAGCAAACAAGAGGATGGCGCCGGCATGGCCTGGCATGGCGGAGCCAAGGTGGGAGGCGCGGCGCGACGGGATGGGTGCGCGTAGGCGAGCGGGCAAGCGCGAGGAGCGGGACGGTGGGGCGCGCGGCCCAGGCACGGCGCGGGGAAGGAGGCCGCGGCCCCGGGGTGGCAGTGGGGCGCTGGGCACGCACGCATCAACGGGGGCCGGCGCGGCCAGGAGCTGGGGTGCGGCATGCGGGTACCGTGTGCGTGCACGGGACGAGGGAGCCGCGGGGGGGGGGGGGGGGGAGGGGGCGCGGCCACGGTGGTGAACGGACAAGGAGAGGGATAGCTCGCAGGGGAGGAGTAGGGAATGGGCAGCGTGCGCGGGGTGGTCCGGCGAGGTAGGGGCGGCGACGAGGTGACGGGACGGAGGAGCACGGTGTTGGGGCGGCGGGGCAGCACCGGGCAGCGTCAGGCTCGGTGAGGCAGTGCCGGGCGTTGGCGATGACGACAGGGTCGGGGGCGACACGTCTAGATCGGGGAGAGGGGGCGCAAAGGGTGGAAGAGGGGAGGCGATGGCAGCAGTGCGGCGCCGGCGCCGGGCGCCGTCGTCGAGGTCGCGGGGCGTCGCGGGATCGGGGCGATCCCGATCCAGATCGTGGGGGGGGGGGCGAGTGGGGGCGAGGGGAGTGGGGAGTGGGGGTTACGGGTTAGGGTTTCCCCCTCGTGGGGATAAGGCAGGGGCGGGTTGGCCGGCTGGGCCAGGTGGGCCGGCCTGGCCGGTGAGCTGGGCCATCTGGCCCAGTTGCCCAGGGGCCTTTTTTTCTTTTTAGTTTTGTTTTCTTTTTACTTTTTCTTTTATGCTTTCTTTTATTTATTTAATAATTTATAGTTTTACAAAAAGTAAAACCCATACCTAAAATAGAGTTACAATTCCAACTACTTTCACAGAAAGTTTTACCCCTGATCAAAATAGTTTAGCATTTTATAACATTCAAAGACATTTATTTAATAGTTTTACCTACTTTTTTAATCATTTAAGTGCATTTAAACCTTTTATAAAATTGTGGTTTCTCCACAATAATTACCTATACATTATTTGGCAATACCCCAACATTTTAGTTTTAATATTTGAAAACCTTTACCGTTTGACTTTATTTTAAGTTTGAATTTCGAATCGACTTTGAACTAACATGAGATTAACAACAGTAATTGTGGTGATTTGGCCTCATTAACGTGGGATTACTGTAGCCTAATTATCCGGGCGTCACACAAGACTACGTCATCAACAACTCCATCATCACCACCTCCGAGGAAGGAAACATGAAGACATGGGTATGGGCACTCCCCTTGGCAACTGCCAAGCTTGGGGGAGTGCCCCGATATTGTATCACCATCACTTTTATCTTTACCATTTTTCTTAGTTCGATCTATTTGGTAATATCTTGATCTAGTAGAATAAAGTTTTAGTATGATCTAGTTGTGAGTTTTGCTTTATGATCCTTCTACGTAATCGAGTCCGTGAGCTATATATAATAAAGATTAGTGTTGAGTCAAGGGCTTGATTATTTTTCTATGATCTTGAGGGAATAAAATAAAAGAGAAAGAACAAAAAAATAAAGAGATCATATGGATCTTATGGAGAGTAATGACTTCACATATAAACAGTATGATGAATAAAAGTTGTTGAGAGTTGACAAACATAGTTTTGGAAATCGTTGCAATTAACAGGAAGTGATAAAGAAAGAGAGGTTTTCATATATAAATATACTATCTTCGACATCTTTTATGATTGTGAGCGCTCATTTAAGTATGACATGCTAAAGAGTTGACATTGGACAAGGAATACAACATAATGGGTTATGTTTTCTTGCATCTAAGACAAATTATATTGTCATGGATCATCCAACATCTTGAGCTTGCCTTTCCATCTCATGCTAGCCAAATTCTTTGCACCAAGTAGAGATACTACTTGTGCTTCCAAATATTCTTAAACCCAGTTTTGCCATGAGAGTCCACCATATCTACCTATGGGTTGAGTAAGATCCTTCAAGTAAGTTGTCATCGTTGCAAGCAATAAAAATAGCTCCCTAAATATGTATGATTTATTAGTGAGGAGAAAATAAGCTTTATACGATCTTGTGATGTGGAAGAAATAAAAGCAACGGACTGCATAATAAAGGTCCACATCATAAGTGGCAATATAAAGTGACGTTTTTTCGCATTAAGATTTTGTGCATCCAACCATAAAAGCACATGACAACCTCTGCTTCCCTCTGTGAAGGGACTATCTTTTATTCTTGTCTTATACTTCATGCAAAGAGTCACGGTGATCTTCGCCTTTCCTTTTTACATTTTATCCTTTGGCAAGCACAATGTGTTGGAAAGATCTAGGTATATATAACTAATTGGATGTGAGTTTTCATGAAATATTATTGTTGACATAACTCTTGAGGTAAAAAGTTGGGAGGCAAAACTATAAGCCCCTATCTTTCTTTGTGTCTGTTTAAACTTCATAACCATAAATATCGCGTGAGTGTTAGCAATTGTGAAAGACTAAATGATGGTTGAGTATGTGGACTTGCTGAAAAGATCTTATTGACTCTTTCCAATGTTATGATAAATTGCAATTGCTTCAGTGACTGAGATTATAGTTTGTTAGTTTTCAATGAAGTTTCTGATTCATACTTGAGTATGTGAATGAATTTTTACTTTAGCATAAGAGATCATATGAGAATATATATATATATATATATATATGTTGTTGTTCTAAGAATGATCATGATGCCCTCATGTCCGTATTTTATTTTTATAGACACCTCTATCTCTAAACATGTGGACATATTTTTTGATTTCGGCTTTCGCTTGAGGACAAGCAAGGTCTAAGCTTGGGGGAGTTGATACGTCCATTTTGCATCATGCTTTTATATCGATATTTATTGCATTATGGTCTGTTATTACACATTATGTCACAATACTTATGCCTATTCTTTCTTATTTTACAAGGTTTACATGAAGAGGGGGAATGCCGGCAGCTGGAATTCTGGGCTGGAAATGGAGCAAATATTAGAGACCTATTCTGCACATCTCCAAAAGTCCTGAAAATTCATGGGAATTATTTTCAAAATATATAAAAAATATTGGGCGAAAGAAGTACCACAGGGGGGCCACCCACCGTCCACAAGGGTGGGGACGGGCCCTACCCCGTTGGGCACGCCCCCCTACCTCGTGGGACCCCTGGTGGCCCTCCGGTGCCCATCTTTGGCTATATGGAGTCTTTGATCGAGGAAAAAATCATACGCAAGCTCACGGGACGAAACTCCGCCGCCACGAGGCAGAACCTTGGCGGAACCAATCTAGGGCTCCGGCGGAGCTGTTCTGTCGGGCTTCCCTCCGGGAGGGGGAAATCATCACCATCGTCATCACCAACGATCCTCCCATTGGGAGGGGGTCAATCTCCATCAACATCTTCACTAGCACCATCTCATCTCAAACCCTAGTTCATCTCTTGTATCCAATCTTTGTATCCAAACCTCAGATTGGTACCTATGGGTTGCTAGTAGTGTTGATTACTCCTTGTAGTTGATGCCAGTTGGTTTACTTGGTGGAAGATCATATGTTTAGATCCATTATGCATATTAATACCCCTCTAATTATGAACATGAATATGCTTTGTGAGTAGTTACGTTTGTTCCTGAGGACATGGGAGATGTCTTGCTATAAGTAGTCATGTGAATTTGGTATTCGTTTGATATTTCGATGAGATGTATGTTGTCATCCCTCTAGTGGTGTCATGTGAATGTCGACTACATTACACTTCACCATTGCTTGGGCCTAGAGGGGGGCATTGGGAAGTAATAAGTAGATGATGGGTTGCTAGAGTGACAGAACCTTAAACCCTAGTTTATGCGTTGCTACGTAAGGGGCTGATTTGGATCCATATGTTTCATGCTATGGTTAGGTTTACCTTAATACTTCTGTTGTAGTTGTGGATGCTTGCAATAGGGGTTAATCATAAGTGGGATGCTTGTCCAAGTAAGGACAGTACCCAAGCACGGGTCCACCCACATATCAAATTATCAAAGTACCAAACGCGAACCATATGAACGTGATTAAATCTAGCTTGGCGATAATTCCCATAGGTCCTTGGGAGCGCTTTACTTTATATAAGAGTTTGTCCAGGCGTGTCCTTTGCTACAAAAAGGATTGGGCCATCTTGCTGCACCTTATTTACTTGCATTACTTGATACCCATTACAAATTACCTTATCACAAAACTATCTGTTACCGATAATTTCAGTGCTTGCAGAAAATACCTTGCTGAAAACCGCTTATCATTTCCTTCTGCTCCTTGTTGGGTTCGACACTCTTACTTATCAAAAAGGCTACGATAGATCCCCTACACTTGTGGGTCATCACGAGGTTGCAAGAAGCTCCGGCTGGTCGAGGGACTTGGCGACGCGGACGCCGGGGTTGGGGTCCTCGGCCGCGGGGTGTGGAAGGAGGAGCTTGTGCTCCTGGTTGTTGCACGGGGACGAGGAGGTGGGCACGGGAAGGATGGATCGGAGGAGATGCACTGTCTAGGCGAGGGGATCGAGGAGGATCGGGCGAGGGGATCTCGAGGTGGGAGGCGACCCGGTGGCGGCAGTGGAGGGACAAACCTCCTAGATTCTAGGGTTGGATCCTATATATATATATATATATATATATATAGCAAGTGGATTTAGCTAGGGACTATTTGGTCCCTCCGATCATAATCGGACGGCCCGGAATAATTCGGTTAGGAAGTCCAAACAATGAAACGATGATATTTTAGGGATATTTGAAGATGATCTGGATCCAGCGGTGATGACAGCCCGGTTTGGGTCCGGGGGAGTTTCGGACGCGCACACGAGGGGGTCTGTGCACTATACAAAGAGACTCGTTTAGGCAAGAGGGAAAACGAAGAACAAGGTTGGTCTCGGAACGGTCAACGAAAGCAAGGGCGGGACACAACAACTACGAGCGGATGCAAGTTTTGAAAACAATAATGGCAACAGAGTGTCGATGCAATGCAGATGATGATATGAAACAAACAAATAAGTCACATGGCGACAACGAAAAATAAGGAAGGCATCTGGAGCATCGGCCTCGGGTCGTTACACACTTCTCCCATACATTCCAAAACTCGATATGGTCCTACAAATCTTGGGGCTAACTTTCCTTTAACTCCAAATCGTTTAACTCCTCGTAGTGGTGACACACGAAGATATGCTCTATCTCCAATTTCATAGACTACCTCCTTGCGTTTAGTGTCGGCATAACTCTTCTGCCTGGACTGAGCTACCTTCAGTCTATCATGAATCAACTTAACCTTCTCCTCAAACTCTGATTAAATCTGGTTCGAAAAACTGACGATCCCCAACTTCATCCCACACCAATGGTGTCCTGCACCTTCTTCACAACAAAGCTTCAAAAGGGGCCATCTTCAAACTAGCCTGGTAATTGTTGTTGTATGAGAACTCTACGTATGGAAAATTATCATCCCAACTAAATCCATAATCTAGCGCACAAGCTCTCAACATGTCCTCCAGAATTTGGTTGACTCTCTCGGTCTGTCCATCTGTCTATGGATGTAAGGTTGTACTGAACTCTAGCATGGTACCCAAAGTCTAGAGTAACTGATTCCAAAACTTCGAGGTAAACTGTGTTCCTCTATCTCATATGATGGTCCTGGGAACTCCATGCAGCATCCTAGTTATATATATCTTGGCCAACTCCGCACTCGTATAAGTGGTTTTCATGGGGATAAACTGAGCCACTTTGGTCAAGCGATCAACTACTACCCAGATGGAGTCATATCCTAATCTTGTCCTGGGTAATCAGGTGATAAAATCCATGCCAAGCTTATCCCACTTCCATTCGGGTATCGGCATAGGCTGAAGTAAACCTGCTAGCTTCTGATGTTCTGCCTTAACTCTCTGACATACGTCACATACGGCAACATACTCGACAATATCCTTCAAATGTTCCTTCAAATCCAAATACATCTTAGTGTTTCCGGGGTGAATCGAGTCTGGTCAGTCATGAGCCTCCTGAAATATTAACTTCCTGATCTCTGAGTCATTAGGCACGTGAACACGGTCCTCAAACCATAAAGTTTTGTGCTCATCTTCACGAAAACGTTTGGCCTTTCCTTTGCTCATCTTCTCATTTATCTCAGCAATTTCCTTATCATTCTTCTGAGCTTCTCAAATCTTTGCCAATAACGTAGACTGAACCTCCATTGCTGCAACAAATCCTCTTGGAACTATCTCCAAACAAAGTTCCTTGAGATCGTCGACTAACTCCGACGGTAATCCTCCGTTTAGAGGGTATTGACATAACTCTTGTGGCTCAAAGCGCCTGCTACGACATTGGCCTTTCTTGGATGATAATGCAGCTTCATATCGTAATCATTTATGAGCTGCAACCATCTTCTCTGCCTGAGATTTAGATCCTTCTGCGTGAAGATATACTTCAAACTCTTGTGATCCTTGTACACATCACAATGGTTTCCAATAAGAGAATGTCTCCGGGTATTGAGCGCATGCACTACGGCTGCTAACTCTAAATCATGCGTGGCATAATTCAACTCATGAGGTCGAAGCTGACGTGAGGCATATCAAACAACTCTTCTATCTTGCATAAGTACACCTCCAAGTCCCAAGCGAGAAGCGTCACAATACACTTGAAAGTCCTTGCCTATATCCGGAAGAATCAGCACTGGGGCTGTAACCAAACATTTCTTTAACTCCTGAAAACTGGCCTCACATTCCTCGGTCCATTTGAACTTGGAGTCCTTCTTCATCAACTCTGTCATGGGTTTCGCAATCTTGCAAAAATTCTCAATGAACCTTCTATAGTATCCTGCGAGTCCCAGAAAACTGCGGATCTCTCCAACTGAGGTGGGTGCCAACCACTCAGTGATAGACTGAACCTTGGTAGGGTGTACTGCTATACATTCTCCTGATATAACATGTCCAAGAAATCCAACTTCTTTTAACCAAAATTCACACTTGCTGAACTTGGCATATAGCTGATGTTCTCTGAGCTTCTCGAGAACTAAGCGCAAATGTTCCTTGTGTTCCTCTTCATTCTTCGAGTACACCAATATGTCATCAATGAACACCACAACAAAATTATTCAAGAACTCCATGAACACCTTATTCAGCATACTCATAAAATAGGCGGGTGTGTTGGTCAATCCAAAAGACATGATCGTGTACTCATATCACCCATACCTTGTGGTAAAAGCTGTCTTAGGTATGTCCTGTTCTCGGATCTTCAACTGGTGGTATCCTGATCGAAGATCGATCTTCGAGAATACTTTGGCTCAATGTAGCTGGTCAAACAAATCATTGATCATCGGTAGTGGGTACTTGCTCTTGATCGTCACTTCATTCAATGCCCGATAGTCAACAACCATTCTCAAAGATCAACCCTTCTTCTCAAATAAGAGCACTTGGGCTCCCCACGGTGATGAACTTGGTCGAATGTAACGTTTCTCCAATAACTCCTTAATCTGCTTCTCAATTTCCTCCAGATCATTTATGCGCATCCGATATGGTCTATTTGATATTGGTTTGGTGCCGGGCAACAGCTCTATCAAAAATTCTATATCTCGATCTGGTGGCATGCCAGGTAATTCCTCTAGAAATACATCAGGATAATCCTTCACAACTAGCACTTCTTCCTGAACGACTCCTGAGAGTGAATTTACTTGAGTCCTCCTTGGCGCATGCCTAGACACATACTTGATCCGTTTACCCTCTGGGGTGGTGAGGAGAATTTACTTACTTGCACAATCGATATCTCCTCCATAGATTGGTCCAATCCATGCCTATTATCACATCCAATCCTTGTGACTCCAAAATGATTAGGTCTGAGGGGAAAACATGCCTACCTATGGTCAATGGCATCTGGAAACATCCTCTGCTTGCCATATACTCCGCTCCAGGAGAGCTTACTAACATAGGTGTCTTAAGGGCTTTGGTGGGCAACTTATACTTATCCACAAATCCCCTCGATATGTATGAATGCGATGCACCAGTGTCAAAAAGAACAGTAGCAGTAAATGACTTAATCAAAAACTTAACGATAACTGCATCCGGCTGCTCTTCAACTTCCTCCACGTTAACGTGGTTCACCTGTCCTCTGGTAAAAGGGTTGGGCTTCTTCCCCGAACTTCCATTTTTGTTACCATTCTTCAACTCAGAACACTCATTGGCGTAGTGGCCAGTATTCCCCCTTGATCACTTATAGTACCCCAAACATCCGACTGTATTTTCCAACTAAAATGGAAAATGACTACCGAAATTGCATTGTACATCCAGAATAAACCTAAGAAAACATGATCACAGGTGGATACTTGACATGTTCCCCCTCGGCTAGGCTTTCTTAGCGGGTGTTGCTGGGTTGGAACGGTTCTGGTTGTTTTTTCCTCCATTCCCATTTCCATTCTTAGCCTCACTGTGGTTATGCGAACTTCCTCCATTGTGATCATATCTGCTCCAGCTTCATCTTCGTAATCATCATCAATGTCAGGGTCGGAGTCGGTGTCGTCGATTATGATGTAGTCTTCGGGATGGTTGTCCTCCTCGGGTTTGGGGATCTCCCATGAATATTCCTAGCTTCTTCTTCAGGTCTTCATTCTTCACTAGCAGTACTGCAATTTATTCTTCATATCCATCGTGTGTAGACTTGACTTCCTCTTCTAGCTCCATGTTCCTGGTCATCACCTTATTCTTGTCTATCATGTTGGCACACTTCCGGTTTTCCTGACGACGAATGTGTTGAATTAACTCATGGATGTAGGCTGCAATGGATTTATCCCTCTTGGTGCAAATCATCTCCCATTGCTTATCTTGTTGTCCACATATCTGGTAGATGGTGTCCTTGAGATCTTTGTGGTAAACCTCGCCGATGCGTCCCATGGCGATGTGGGCTGCCATGCTCTTTCCAAGACTCCAGGTTGGTGCATCAAAGGAAAACTCTATGGGCTCAGTAACGGGTGCAAACGTCCTTCCTGGAACATGAACTCGAATAATCCAGCGCTCTTCTTTAGGTAGAGTAGCGGTGTAGGTCCTGGTGAAGCTTGGTATTCCGATGCTCAGGTACCTAGTGGCTTCCTTCAAGTGTCGTTCGAAATGGGTGTCGTCATCCGGTTGAGCAAACTTGTTCCTTGGGTCCGCCATCTATGGAGTAGAAAATGGAGAAGAGTCATAAATGAGTAGAGAAGAGTGTCCTATGGCTTATCCTATTGGTCGCGTCCTACAGTCAGCGTGTGCTCTGATACCATCTTGTAGCGACCCGACCTCAGGCGGTCAAGTCTCTATGTTTAAGTGTCATCCCTAGATCGGTATTGCTGACACACACATTACTCGAGGTTTTATAACAGAGTTCAATCATACAATAATTACATCGAATGTCTCAAAAGAGAACTTAATACAATAATATGGTTGAAGGCCAACTAAATAAGATAACAACGGAAGCCTTGAAGGTGGTAGAGTCCATCCAACCCCGCGGCAAAATTAAGTGCATGACAGCGACCTAGCGCAGCTTACTCTTCGTGTGAAAATTCTGCAACATAATACATTGTAGCTTGTGTAGGTCAGCACATGGAATATGCGGTTAAGATTACACTATAGAGCAATGAACAAGTAACAGCTATAATTACATGCATATATGGCTGGTGGAGGCTCTACGATTATCATTTGCATAAAGCTGATTTTCCCTACAATAAAGGAATATATTTTATTTAACTACAAGTTTGTTTAAAACGTTGAGAATGGTAACCCCATCTCAATCCCAATTAAAAGTTCACAACCCATCAAATTAATTAAGTAACGTGATGAGATCAAATCAATAATTCAAGTACCAAATACTCAAGATGTCCATAACCGGGGACACGGCTAACCATGATTACTTTGTACACTCAGCAGAGCTTTGCGCACTTTTCCCCACAAGACTCGATCTCCTCCGTTGTATTTCTCGCACTGCATGGTGTTTGAGAAACGGATGACCGAGACACAGTCTTTTCGAAGAGGTCGCCTTAACCGATAGATAGGCCGGTACACCTACAATCCCCTACATCTGCTAGCCCATCATGGAAAGGATTCCCATAACTTACTCAACTATGCTAGAGCCCATATTGGCATGTGGCTGCACAGGAGACTTTCTATCACGAATACTATTGTGATCCCTTTGAGCCTGGGTGGCGAACCATAGGATGATCACACGGATGCCCCAGGATCTCCTTGGACAGCACTGGATCCCCGGGTGCCCACAAACCAATCCACCCAGATGTTATTTAAGTAGCCACCTTAAGTTAAACCTTAGTTAATAATAACTCCCATATCTTTCATGAATTCTCTCAAAAACCCAGTCCACGTCTACGAGCATAGCATAGGAGTATAAGCATAATGTAGTAACTCCTAGGGTTTGAATAAAAGGCAATAGGTTCCTACCTCATCAACTACTTCCCAAAACCCACATGTTAAACAAGTCCTATTCATGCAATGTTTGAGGGTTGAAACAAATGCATAAAAACTGGGTATTGAAGGGAATATGATCAAAGTGTTACTTGCCTTGCTGACGATCTGAAAACCCTAGTGATTCGTAGTAGCAAGCCTCGCACTCTGGAAACTCTATCATGAACAAACAATAGCATACATAAGCACTCAAGCATAAGATTCAAGGGTAAAACTCAAGAGAAAAGATCCAAACTGAAACTTCAAGCACAGAGCTTCGGTTTGCAAAAAGAAACAATCGAATCGGAGTTACGAAACTTGAACTACAATCAAAAGAAGTTCGAAATCAAATCTGCTTGAAACCAAATTTTAAATTGTCAAAACCATGTTCAAATTGATTATCTGGATAGAGGGGAACAAGACGAAGATTTTGGCGTTGGTTTCACTGGATTTGGGTAAACGGGTAAAAAGTAACGAGGGTTTGAAGTTCAAGGACTAATCTGTGATAAAAGTATTCGCGGATAGGCCCCTAGATGAAAATTAAAACTAAAAAGAAAAACCTAACGAATGAACATTCGTAAACAAAGAAAACGAACGAACATGTTCGCTAACAGAGAAGAACGGGTCAACATTCCACTACTAGGAAAAGGGCTATAGATGAAATTGATACTAATGGCGCACCAGAGAAGTGGTGCGCCAGTACTATATACTAATGGCGCACCATGTGGTGATGCGCCATTAGTGAGGAAGACACTAATGGAGCACCAGGCACAAGGTGCGCCACAAGTAACAATTTTTTTCATTTTTCCAAACATACTAATGGCGCATCCTGGCAAAGTGCGCCATTAGTAGTTGTAACTAGTAATGGCGCACCAGCCATGGAGTGCGCCACTACTGTATTTTTTTTATTCTTTTTTTTTGCAAAACTACTAATGGCGCACCGTTGCAAAGTGCACCATTACTAGTTTAAACTAGTAATGGCGCACTATGACACGGTGCGCCATTAGTATATATATATATATTACTTTTTTTGCAAAACTACTAATGGCGCACGGCCAGGAGGTGCGCCATTAGTATGTTGGGTTACTAATGGCGCATGGCTGTGTGGTGCGCCATTAGTAACCTGGGACCAGCTAGATATTTTGGACAGCCACACCTACACACTCACTTTCCCCACTTCATTCCCTCCACTTCCTTCTCCAAGTTGTCGGCTGCCTCCTCCTCCTCACCTCATTTGCACCATAGATTCATCAAAATTAATTGGTGAAATTACCTTTTTTGATAGGTAAGTAAGGGGAAAGCTATCTTCATGTTGTAGATCTACTTTTTTCCCTAGCTCGCTCCAACAACATGCACATGCACTTTTTGTGGCCTAGCTAGATCTATGTATATTTGTGGTGTTGCATATGTTTGTGGTGTTGCATATATGTTTGTGTTTGCAGGTACCGGTATTTGAAATGCGATAGTTGCCAATACGTGGGACGCCGCAGAGAAAGAATATTTCCCTATGAGAGCCGCACTGCTCACGACGGTGCACGACTATCTCGGTTATGGATATCTCGCGGGGCAGGTGGTCCACGGATTTTCTGGATGCGTCAGGTGCATGGATGACACAACGTATCGCCAGCTAGATAGAGATCCCGGGTCTTCAAAAACCGTGTTATCGGACATCGAAGGTGGCTTCGCGATGATGACCCATGGAGGAAACGCAAGGATCTGTTTGATGGTGAAATCGGACCCTGAAGACGCCCGCGTACGAGGAATGGCGAGGAAATAGACGGGTTGTGGCAAAATTGGAAAGATTGCCCACTGCCGAGAAAGAAGCAAAAGGCGCCAGAGCCGGGAAAGAAGCGAAAGGCGCCAGAGCCGCTGCTGAAGTTATGGAAAATGAGGCCTGTTTTCTGGGACTTGTCGTACTGGAAGATCCACCATGTGCCTCACAGCCTTGATGCCATGCATATCATGAAGAACGTGTGCGAGAGTCTGCTTGGTACCCTGCTCAACACGCCAGGGAGGACCAAAGATGGGCCGAAAGCAAGGGAAGACTTGAAATCAATGGGCATCAGGCAGGAGCTTCACGCTAATGATGATGATGATGATGATGATGATTATGAGGTGAATCAGGACACAGAAAGTCGTCGCAAAGGCAAAAAGGCCAAGAAGACGGGAAATGACTACCCTCCCGCGTGCTTCACTCTAAGTCAGGAGGAGATCGAGCAGTTTTTCACCTGCCTCGTAGGAGTAAAACTTCCTTACGGTTACGTGGGGAAGATAAGAAGATACCTAGACCCAGCGAAGCAGAAGTTTAGCGGGATGATGTCTCACGACTGTCACGTGCTGATGACGCAGATACTTCTAGTTGCAATCTGTGGGATCATGGACGCGCACGTCCGTGAAACGCTATTTGGCCTATGCAACTTTTTCGATGTCATCTCTCGGAAGTCAGTTGGCGTGAGGCAACTCAGAAGGCTACAGGAAGAGATCGTGGTGATACAATGCGAGCTTGAGATGTACTTCCCGCGCGCATTCTTCGATGTTATGGTGCATCTGTTGGTCCATATCATGGAGGATATCATCCAACTCGGGCTGATGTTCCTGCACAGCATGATGCCGTTCGAAAGGATGAATGGTGTCATCAAAGGATACGTTCGCAACATGTCACGTCCAGAGGGAAGCATAGCCAGGGGCTTTCTGACCGAAGAGTGCATCTCCTAGTGCACGAATTATCTAGGCATCGAGAACCCCGTTGGTCTGCCCGTCAACAGGCACCTCGGCAGGCTCACTGGATGGGGTCACCATGAGGGTCGCCGTGAAATGCATGTCGACTTCAAGGGTCGACTCGCCGACTTTGAAAGAGCAAACCTAGTCATGCTACAACACATAGACGTGGTCGATCCTTGGGTGGTAGAGCACAAAACCTTTATTGAGAAGACGTACAATGACCGAGGCCAACAGAGGACGGACGGAGATATAATCAAAGAGCACAACTCATGTTTCACGCGTTGGTTCAAGCAGAAGCTTCTGTCGTACCCTTTACATGAGGATTCTTCCATGATAGAACAACTCATATTCGCCTTGTCACAGGGCGCCGAGCACAACCTGATGACCTATGAGGCGTACGATATCAACGACTACACATTCTACACCGAGGACAAGGACATGAAGAGCGATGGTTATCAGAACTCCGGGGTAACGATGGAATCCTACACCGGTAACGACAAGGACAGATAGTACGGAAGGATCGAGGAGATCTGGGAGCTGAGCTACGCTGGAGAGAAGGTCCCGATGTTCCGTGTCAGATGGGCCAAGAGCGTCCTAAAAGAAGACCGATATTTCACCACCATGGTTATACCCGAAGCCAAATCCAAGACCGCGGGCGCAAACGTCACCGCGAAAAATGAGCCATGGGTACTGGCTTCCCAAGTGGACCAATGCTTCTTCATTACCGACCCGTCAAAGCCCAGTCGTGTTGTCGTGAGGAAAGGCAAAAGGAAGATCACCGGAATGGATGGATTAGCCAATGAGGAAGAGTTCGACAAGTACGGCGACCTGAAGATCGAACATGATGACGACGATGAAGTAGCAGCATACACCACAAGAAGAAGTAGGACCACCCTACCTAAAGGATGTCCGTTCCACAGAAGAACTCCATTTGCAAAAATGAAGGGAAGAAGATTGTGAACAGATAGCTAGCTAAGATCGATTGTATTTAAATCGTAGTCTTCATTTCTCGATTGTATTTCATGGACACTTTTTAATATCATGAATATTTTTAAATTTCATGGGCACTTTTTGAATTCATGAATATTTTTTCAAATTTGATGATATTTTTTCATATTCAATATGAAAAAATATTGAATATTCGTGAGGACACTCGATCTCGATCCCCCTCCATCTTGATCGCTACCCCCCTCGCCAGATCCCCCTCACCGCCGAGCACCCCCCGCACCCTCCCCCCGCTCCATCGCCGCTGATGACCCACCGCACCCTCCCCCGCTCCACCGCCGCCGACGACCCATCGCACCCTCCCCCGCTCCACCGCCGCCGCCGACCCCTCGCACCCTCCCCTGCTCCACCGCCGCCGCCGACCCCCCGCACCCTCCCCTGGCCTGCTCCACCGTCGCCGACGACCCACCTCACCCTTCCCCGCTCCACCGTCGCTGATGACCCACCGCACCCTCCCTCGCTCCACCGCCGCCGCCGACCCCCCGCACCCTTCCCCGCTCCACCGCCGCCGCCGACCCCCTGCACCCTCCCCCGGCCCGCTCCACCGCCGCCGCCGACACGCCGCACCCTCCCCCGCTTTTTGATGATATTTTCAAATAACAAATTTGATGATATTTTCAATTAAAAATAAAAAACAAATTTGATGATATTTAAAAAAAAATTTGATGATATCTTCTGTTCTAGTCCTCATGAAAATAACAAATTTGATAAAAAAACTATTAGATGCAACAAGAAATAATGAAAAAAAGAAGTTACTAATGGCGCACCAGAGGAGGGTGCGCCATTGCTATTAGAAAAAAAAGTTACTAATGGCGCACCAGAGAATGGTGCGCCATTGCTATGAATGGTTTTATGGCGCACCCCTTGATGGTGCGCCATTACTAACATTCCCCCCTCTATAGCTGGATACCCGGCCCTTCGCTCGATACCTCCTTCCCTCTCCCTCGCCAGATCCCCTTCCATCCCTCGCCACACCCGCTCCGGCTCCCCTGTGCCGCCGCCCCCGCTCCCCCACGCTGCCTCCCCCGCGCCCCCCGACCCGCGAAGCACGTGGCCGCCGGCCTACCCACGACCAACCGAGGCGCCCAGGAGGACCACCATCGTCTTCCTCTTCGACTACGAGGACCCGGATGAGCTCGGACGCCCTCGAGCCACCCCTTCGAAGCCGCCGCCGACCCCTCCGGCAGCTGGCCACGCCCGCCCAGGTACCTCTCCTCCTTCCTCCCTCTCCACCCTTCCTCCCCATTCCCTCCCTCCCTAGTTCTTCTTGCTATATGGATCAGAACATATGGAGCATTACTATTGCTATATGGAGCATTACTACTGTTCTTCTCTGAACCATTACCATTCCCTCCCTCCCTAGTTCTTCCTCCCCATTAATTTGCAGGATCAGAACAAGTTTGTAACAGGATGCTCTACAATGTTGATTAGGTGCATTACTATTGCTATATGGAGCAGCAATTTACTATTGCTATATGCTCTAGTTTGTATCAATGTGATTGTAGTTTTTCTTGTCATCAAGTTTAGTTGATGTTTATTTAAATATAGCTTATATGATCAGCCACTCTATGTATGATTGTGGCTTGAAGGTTCTGGAAGAACGTTTTTCCTTCAAATTCTATCTGGTGGCATTGTCCTAGACTCCCTAGTTGTGTTGTTAATTGTGCTTCTATTAAAAGAATTGGGAGTTACTCACTGTACTATAACTATGTAGGTTGAATTTTGGTTAACAAATACTGACGTTATGAGAATGTAAGCACCTATTATTACTACTGATATCATTGGCTCATTGCTGCCTTTGTGCAATGCAGAACTGTTAAGAGTGATTTGGAGGATTCAAGATTCTGTGAAGCTCTTTTGACATTTAAAACTCAGAACTGAAGGTACTTAATAAACTCAAAAGCATTGATGATAACTCTTGTTGCCTAGAAACAGAGGTAGTTTACATATTGCATTGCTGGTGTTTGTTTATGTTCAGAGTTTAAGCATGTGTAGTGTAGTGTAGTGTAGTGAGCTTGTTCTAGTGTAGTGAGGTCTGAACCATTGCACGATGTAGTGTAGTGTAGTGAGCTCTGAACCATGTTTAGTGTTGAGTACTTCAAGTTTACTGAACCTATTCATTTTTGTGGACTTAGTGAACATGATAAGACAAGCCAGATGCTCTATTTTTAATTAACAGTAATCCATGATCAGCAACAGTTTCTTTCACTAATTTTCAGTTAACAGCAATCCATGATTTTTTTCAGCTAAAACTATTCATGATTTTTGTTGGGTGACCTATTAGATATGGAATGGAAGCTCACATAAGTTGAGCTGATTTTTGTCCATATGAAAGCAGAGGACCATATGGTCTGTGGCCTTTTCATCCATATGAAAGTAGAGGCACATTGTGGTGCTAGTTTGCTAGGTTTTGTCTCCGACCATCGTGTCGTGATGATTTTGCAGGTACCCCGAGAGGCCCTTGAGTTTGCCGGAATGTCGATTAACTTCCGTTCTGGAAAATTTGGGTACTCCATATGTCTTATTTTCAGCAAAGGTCATGCTGAAATTTTCCATGAATTTTAGCATGACTTTGCTAAAATTCGGACATATGGGGTACTTGCTACGAATGCATGGGCCGTGGTATCTTAGTACTTAATTCAGTAGGATCAACTACCTCTTGTGTTATGCATGGTCCTCAGCGTCAACAAACCCTAAATGATAAAACCTTGGCTTTTAGGGTGCCTCGGTGTCGATAAGAACCTAAATGATGAAAGCTTAGGCTTTTAGGGTGCCTCGGCATCGACAAACCCTAAATGATAAAAGCTTAGATTTTAGGATGCCTCGGTGTCGACAAACCCTAAATGATGAGACCATGATCTAGTTCCTTGACAATAACCAACTTTTTGACCAAACTTTTTTCCTATTTAGAGCAAAACATGGCCCACAACGATGAGGCCGGCGGTTCGGGCGGCAAGCAATTCTGGGAGCTGTCCCAGGAGTTGGAGGAACAACCTCACCGCTATGAGGATGCCGCGGAAGACACCGATCCTGACTACACAACCCCTAGTAGCGTCTGGGATGAAACCACTGATGATGGCACCGTGGATGCCACCACTGATGATGGCGGCGCACGCATAGATGGCAGCCAACCGAAGAGGCAACGGAAGGATCGGCGCCCGAGCGTGCTTGGCACCGTCAGGGTGGAATTTACTGAAGTGAAGTCCGACGGGAATCCGACGGCGCCCAAATACGTAGTCAAGAGGTACTCGGTTCAGCTCGGGTGCATTCTCCGGAGCACCATCTCGATCAACACGGAGAACCTAAGGCATAAGGACCGAGGGAATTTGCGCAACCTCCTCTTCACGAAGCTGCACGAACGATACAAGTTCCCCGCTGAGTTTGCAAACACATGCCTCTCGGGGAATAAAGTTAACGGTGCCGCCCTCACGAGGATGAGCACGGCCCTGTCTACTTGGAAAAGCACGGTGAAGGCAATGATTGAAAAAGGTGATAGTTATGAGAAGATCAAGGCGAAATATCCTTTGATGAGCGAAGATGACTACAAGGAGTTCAAGATCAAGTGCGAGAGCCCCGTAACCTCTGAATCAAGTCAGTGGGGGAAAGAAATGCGGTAGTTGAACTTAGGGGTCCACCAACTCGGTCCCGACGGTTACAGAGTGGCGGAGCCTATATGGGACAAGGAGGACGCGGAGCGTGCCGAGCAAGGCCTACCGCCCCGCTTCGAGAAATACCGTGACAAGTAGACCAGGAACTTTCTCAGGGCCCGGTACAAGGACGACCCGGTAACAAAGGAGCTTACCACGGATCCGAAGACCAAGGCGCTTGAGCTTGTTCTGGTAAGGAATACACCCCCGCGTAATTAGCTCCATATGGTTGCATTCTAATTAATCACCAATATTTCTAAATTGTTCATGTTCCTTCCGCAGGACAAAGAAAGCAGTAGCGCGGGGTCGTCTCAGAGCTCCCCTTTCGACACCCCTTTGAATAGGGTGTTGAACGTAATGAAAAACAAGGATAAGCTCAGTAAGCCGACGTCAGATGGTCGTGTGGCCGGCAAAGGCTTGTCCACAAAATGGTCGTCATACTATACCGCTAGTGGGCAAAAGGAGAAAAAGACCAGCTCAGAAAGCCAGTCGCGCGAGGTTGAAGCACTCAAGGCACAAGTGGCGCGGATTCCGGAGATGGTGCAAGAGCAGGTGCAACAACAACTGGGATCGATGCTCACCGGCATTATGCCTACCTTGATTCATGGGATAACGACGTGGATTGCGGGCGGCCAACAGGGGCCGCCCCCGATTCCCAGCTTCACGGCCAGCAACTCGCACAACGCGCAGGTGGCGCCATTGGTGTCTCCGGCGGCGGCGGTATTGGTGTCTCCGACACCAGCATTGCAGCTTAATGCACCCGGGTGTACGCCGGCCGGCACCTCACCAGCAAGCGGCCCCTCCGTCAGTTGCACGCCCGCCGTTGGCGGTGCCTCGACATTAGCCGAGCTCGATGCCATCATCACGGTAACTAATTAAGCCTCTCGGCCGAGGACTTCATCGCCTTGCCTTTGACTAGGCATCCCTGACACCCTACATGTTTTCACAGGGCGCGACCGACGTTCCATGCACTCTCATGCACTTCGTGAACGACGAGTTGGTCGATGTCGCCAAGGGCAAAATCATTCAACCAGGCAACCCCGTGTTCCACGGTAAACCGATGCCACCCACCGTGTATAGGGTTCAACTGGTTCGGGTGCTGCCAGGCTGCGACGAGTTGTTACCTCCGATTCAACCTGCCGGGGCCGACGAAGATGATCTGATGACCCTCGACACCTGCCTAAGCTGGCCCCTGCTTTGGCCGAAGAGCCAGATTCGTTTGGGGGCGGGGGACACCACCCCAAAGACAACACCGCCAGTCGTGCCGGCGCCAAGCCATGGCAAGACCGCCACAACGCTACCGGACATGTCGGACATCCCTATGGCACAGGATCCGAACATACATATGGCACAGGATCTGGACGACGACGACAACGACGACGGTCGTACATTTAGCAACATCGATAAGTACTTTGCCGAACATGGGTACGATGTCGAATTCTGTGGGCCTCTTTCTCAAGAACCCAACCAAGACGACCGCGGTCTAGCTGGTACGGCGGAGAAACCCAGTTGCAACAGGCGTCGTCTGGTGTTCAGTTCTCGGGAGACGTCTCCAGCTGCCGACTTCATCGAGCCTCAGATAGCCGAGGTGCCAAATATTATCAGCCCCAACACACTCAAGAAGGCGGTCTGTGAGCAAAACTCGGTCCCATTACAACAAAAGAAGAAGGGACGGAAAAGAAAGAGTAACAAGGGTGCGAGCCAGCCGGCACTGAGTACGATCCGTGCTCAGGACGGGCCACCTTCACCTAAGGATATCTCGAGGAGGGTGCATGTGGCGGGTAGGGCGATGCTACCGACAAATATGCTCAATGCTGCAACCGGTGCTATGCGGAATCTGCATGACAGTTTTCTTTCTTTGGAGAAGCGGCGTCTCAGAGAGAATGATGTGGCATACCCGGTTTTTGTGGCCAAGGTGCCAGAGGGAAAGGGCTTTGTGGATGGCGCCATCGAGGGTACGATCTTCCTGCGGTTTGATGACATCTTTGCTATGTTTAACCTTCATCTGCTGCACTACACCTTCGTTCGGCTGTTTTCGTTGAGTATGGAGATGCGGATCATTAGAGACAAGAGCCCGGACATCGCGATAGTCGACCCCTTCTACATGCGTGCCAAGCTCTTGGGCAGCACTGGGGACCGCCAAGTCGTGAGTTCACACCTCGAAGGCGTCATTCTGGCAAACCCAGATAAGGATAACTTCCTCGTGGCTTACTTTCCCGAGTAAGTCATCCCTTAACCGCCCCGTAACATATGATTTCTTAGATTTCGATCGTTCTTTTTTTTCTAACATCCCGTGTTCTGTGCAGTGACACACATTGCACACTCATCCTCTTAAGCCCAAAATATTCCATGGCCACGTATTTCGACCCGAACCGTGACTCCAAGATGGACTAAACAAATATCAAGAAAGTTCTTGATGATGTTTTCCCCGGCTACGCCAAATCTGGAGGCACCTTCACCAGGCCAGTTCGTAGGTACGGCAAGCACGTGTTTGCCCACAATACTAAGTTCTGCCCTGTCAAGCAGCCGCCTAGCGGTCAGAAGGATGCCTACTACGCCCTCCATCACATGCGGGCGATCGTAAGGGACCATCATCACCTTCTGCTACCAGATAATCTCAAAGATTGGGCCGCGAGCTTGTCGGCAATCCAGGACGCGGACATCAGACAAGAATTCTTTCGCATCCAGTCGGAGTTTGCGGACATCATCCATCAAGATGTCCTTCATACCTCGGGGCAGTTCTACCTCAGATATCAACCGTCCGACAGGGAGATAGACGGAACACTACAAATGCAGGATGACAACGCCCGCGATTTCATGACCATCACGACAGACGGCGGCTTCATCCACGCTCCGGTCCCATGAGTCGAGTCGACAGTAGTGATGTTATGTGTAGTTCTGAAACATTGATTGGCTCATGTTGTAATTAAACTTTAATGAACTTGTATGTCTCTTTGGTTTGGACAGTCGTTCAACTTAGATGTAATCGATGCTATTTATTAGTAGGATCATGAATCGTGCTATTAATATCATGTCTTGCTTTTCTCTTCCGATCCTTTTGTTGCATAGTTATATATTGCTTATGTATGTATTATCTGTTGTTTGGCCTGTGCATAGAGATGCCGTCGTATGTCGTGTACAAGGGTAAGGTTCCCGGAGTCTACGACGACTGGGAGGAGTGTCGGAGACAGGTTCACCGTTTCAGCGGTAACAGTTACAAAGGGTAAACCACTAGGGCGGAGGCGGAATCTAGATATGCCCGCTATCTAGCGGAGAGAGGAGGGAGCGTTGGAGGAACTGGATGAAGACCAGTTTCATCGCGATGATGCTCATCGGATGACCGTAGCTCTCTTCTATGTGATGGTAGTTTAGATGATCGATATCGACTTGTAATGTGAAGACAAACTCGATACTTGCGGTCTCGAGACTTGTAATGTTTTATCTTTGTTTGGTCTTTTGAATTCGGAGACTAATATGATGAATTGTATTGGGAGACTAATCTTCTATTGTATTCGATGAATCTGCTGTTGCTGTGTGCTGCTGTCTATATTCTGTCAAATAATATATTTTGTAACCTGTGCAAAAATCAGAAAAGTAAAAAAGAATAAAACATAATATTCATACCAATGGCGCATCACTACAGAGTGCGCCATTAGTATGCCAAAGTATACTAATGGCGCATCACACAATAGTGCGCCATTAGTATGCCAAAACACATGGTTAAATATGGCCCCCTGGGAGGCATACTAATGGCGCATGGTGTTCTATACTAATGGCGCACTGCGTGGTGCGCCATTAGTATACCAGATACTAATGGCGCACCAGTGGTGCGCCATTAGTAAGAAATACTAGTGGCGTGATACTAATGGTGCACCAGTAGTGCTCCATTAGTAGGCAAAACTGGTGCGCCATTAGTAGGCCTTTTCCTAGTAATGTTCGCTAATTTAGCAAACCCTAAAATAAAACCGATCTAATGAAATAAACCGAGATTAGAAAAAAATGGGTGGTGGTTTATACGGGTCGGTTGACGAAAACCGATGGCGGCGGTGGCAGTGGTGTGGGCGGCACGGGGCGGCGGCGCGGGGCAGGGTGGCGACGCGGGCGGCGGCGCTAGCGGCGGCTGCTGGCTGCTGCTGGTGCTGCTTGGCGGCGGCGGCGTCTCAAGGTGAGGAGGAGGGGTCGGGGGGTCGGCTTATAAAGCCTAGAGGGGGTGGCGGCTTGGGGAGGGGGTCGTGGCGGCGGCGGTATCGGGCTCGGACTCCTCCTGGAGTCCGGCGGCGTCACGGCGAGAGGAGGCGGCGGCGGCGGCTGCTGGGCCTTGGCCCGACTCGGCTAGGCCGGCCTAGGGAAAAGGTTTTTTTATAAATAAATTTTGCCATGAATAAAAATCCTAATAAAATATACAAAATTCTAAAAATACCAGAAATAATTTTCACCGTCCAAACCTAATATTTAGGACAAGATGAACATTTTCCTGGCCTAAAATGCATTTTTTCAAAAATACAAGTTTTCTCCAATTCAAATAAAATAGCAAATAAAAGACGAATAAAATAATAATTTGATTTTAAAATTTCTTCCCCAATATTTCTCTCTTGTTGAAGAAGTCATTTTATCTTCTCTCATTTATTTTTGTTATTGGAAATAATTGGAGAGAAAATATTAAAATCAAATTGATCCTTTCTTCAAATTTGAAATAAATTCAAATATGAAAATTTAGTGAAACCTCCAACTCTCTCCTTCGTATATGAAGACCTATGTATAGAATCCAAATTGAAAATTGGGATGTTACAGGTATTAAATAGCATAATGGATCTGAACATATAATCTTCCACCAAATAAACCATATAGTAATCAACTATAAGATGTAATCAACACTACTAGTCACCCACAAGCACCAATCTATAGTTCTGGTAACATGATTAAACATAAGAGATGAACTAGGGTTTGAGATGAGATGGTGTTGTTGAAGATGTTGATGGAGATTGCCCTCCCCGAGATGGGAGAGTTGTTGGTGATGATGACGATGATGATTTCCCCCTCCTGGAGGGAAGTTCCCCTCAGCGGAATCACTCCGCCAGAGGGCAAAAGTGCTCCTGCCCAAGTTCCGCCTCAAGACAGTGGCGCTCCGTCCTGAAAGTCCTCACCTTATATACCAAAAGTTGGGCACCGGAGGTGGGCCTGGGTGAGCACAACCCACCAGGACGCGCATGGGCTCCCTGGCACGCCCAGGTGGGTTGTGCCCACCTGGTGGGCCCCCTCTGGTACTTATTTGCTCCAATATTCTTCATATATTCCATAAAAAAATTCGTAAAGTTTCAGCTTGTTTGGAGTTGTGCAGAATAGGTAGCCTGACGTAGCTTTTCCAGGTCCAGATTTCCAGCTGCCGGAATTCTCCCTTTTTGTGTGTACCTTGCAAATTATGAGAGAAAGGGCATTAGAATTACTCCAAAAAGTATTATTATGCATAAAAACATCATAAATAATAGTAGGAAAACAGGATGCAAAATGGACGTATCAATCAGCATTACTTTCCGCAGTTTACTATCATGCTCTGTGACGATAGTTTATCTGATCTGTTTTTTGACTGATACATATCATTCGTGTCAATCATTTCTGTTATTCCCATTTGTTATCTTATGTTACTAAGTCTGACACATTCTCGTCATTCTGTGTAGTCTTTTCAGAAGCATTCATTTCTACTCGCACTTGATAAGTCTGGAGTGTTGTCCATGCGTCATATGTCATTCTCCTCGTCATAGTTATTTCTCGCATGTTTCTATCATAGTTCATACCTTGTATTTGATACGTCTCCAACGCATCTACTTTTCCTAACGCTTTTCCTCTTGTTTTGGACTCTAATTTGCATGATTTGAATGAAACTAACCCCGGACTGACGTTGTTTTCAGCAGAACTACCATGGTGTTGTTTTCGTGCAGAAATAAAAGTTCTCGGAATAGAATGAAACTTCGCGAGGATTTTTTATATCAATAATAAGAATTTCTGAAACCAAGACCTACCGAAGAGGGGCACCTGGGTGGGCACAACCCACCAGGGCGCGCCCAGGTGGGTTGTCCCCACCTGGTTGCCCCGCAGACCCTGAAACCGACGTTATAAAATCCTATTTTTCCAGAAAAAAATCAGGGAGAAATAATTATCGCGATCCACGGGATGGAGCTGCCATCACGTCATGTTCTTCATTTGGAGGCCAGATCTGGAGTCCGTTTGGGGCTCCAGAGAGGGGGATCTTCGTTCTTCGTCATCACCAACCCTTCTCCATCGCCAATTTGATGATGCTCCCCATCGGGAGTGAGTAATTCCTTCGTAGGCTCACTGGTCGGTGAGGAGTTGGATGAGATTCATCATGTAAGCGAGTTAGTTTTGTTAGGGCTTGATCCTTAGTATCCACTATGTTCTAAGGTTGATGTTGTTATGACTTTGCCATGCTTAACGCTTGTCACTTTGGGCCTGGGTGCCATGATTTCAGATTTGAACCGTTTATGTTTTCAGCATTATATCCATGTTCTAGATCCGATCTTGCAAGTTACAGTGACCTACTACATGTTATGATCCGGCAACCCCGGAGTGACAATAGTTGGGACCACTCCCGGTGATGATCGTAGTTTGAGGAGTTCATGTATTCACTATGTGCTAATGCTTTGCTCCAGTTCTCTATTAAAAGAATGCCTTAATATCCCTTAGTTTCCAATAGGACCCTGCTGCCACGGGAGGGTAGGACAAAGTATGCCATGCAAGTTCTTTCCATAAGCACGTCTGAGTATTTACAGAATACATGCCTACATTATATTGATGAACTGGAGCTAGTGTCGTATCGCCCTAGGTTATAACTGTCTCATGATGAATATCATCCAACAAGTCACCGATCCAATGCTTACAAATTTATCCTATATTGTTCCTGCTAAGTTACTACTGCTATCATCACTGTTACACTTGCTACAATACTGCTATCACTGTTACTGTCACCGTTATTATTGCTACTATTATCAAAACTATCATACTACATTGCTACTGATCACTTTGCTATAGATAATTAATCTCCAGGTGTGGTTGAATTGACAACTCAGTTGCTAATACCTTCAAATATTCTTTGGCTCCCCTTGTATCGAATCTATAAATTTGGGTTGAATAATCTACCCTCGAAAACTGTTGCGATCTCCTATACTTGTGGGTTATCAAGACATGTTTGGCGCCATTGCCGAGAAGCATATCTATGTTTGTTTAGTCACTTGGTATTATTATCATATTATCACTATGAAGAATCGGAAGGATGTTAAGACCAAGAGTTTTCCCTCAAATAAGAGGGGAGGTAAATAACTGCCATCCAGTTCTGCTTTAGATTCACCTTCTGTTAGAAGTAAACTTGCAACACCACCACATGCTATTAATTCTGATATGTCGCAAGTAATTTATGATGCTACTTTCTGCTATGGATAATGCTTATGATGATGCTAGTACCTTGCTTGATAATGATTATGTGCCACTTGGAGAATTTCTTGATAAACAAGTTGCTAGAGTAATACAACATGATGTTGTTGAATCTGATGCTGGGCTTGAAACTGAATCTCCTAAAACACCTGCTAGAACTAGCCTTCCTAGATATGAATTTCCTAAGGTACCAGAAGGTTATGTTATGAATGAGGAGACAACTAGAGATATTCTTGCTTGTGGGGATAGAGATGATCTAGAGAAATTATTATGTGAGTATAAAGCAAAATCTCTGAATGCTAGAATGAAATGTGATCCTAAGTTTGCTACTTCACCTATCTTTATTGATGATAAGGATTATGAATTCTCTGTCGACCCAGAGTTAATTACTTTGGTTGAATCTGATCGTTTCCATGGTTATGAAACTGAAACAGTTGTGGCACATCTTACTAAGTTGAATGACATATCCACCCTTTTTACTCATGATGAGAAAACTTGCTATTACTTTATTCTCAAATTATTTCTGTTCTCATTAAATGGCGATGCTAAAGCTTGGTACAATACTCTTGCCCCTGGTTGTGTGCATAGTCCCCAGGATATGATTTATTACTTCTCTTAAAAATATTTCCGTTCTCATAAGAAACAAGCTGCCTTGTAGGAAATATTTAACTTTGTTCAAATTAAAGAAGAGAGTCTCCCACAAGCTTGGGGGAGGCTTTGCCAATTAGTTAATGCTTTGCCTGATCATCCTCTTAAGAAAAATGAAATACTTGATATCTTCTATAATGGACTATCCGATGCTTCTAGGGATTTTCTAGATAGTTGTGCTGGTTGTGTTTTCAGGGAACGAACTATTGGGAAAGATGAAGAAATTATTGAATAACATATTGAAAAATTATGATGACTTGACTCCTCCTGAACCACCGGCTAAACCCACTCCGAAGAAGAGGGGTATATTTTATCTCAGTCCTGAAGATATTCAAGAGGCAAGAAACCTATGAAAGAAAAAGGTATTAAAGCTGAGGATATTAAAAATTTAACTCCTATTGAAGAAATACATGGGCTTAATACACCAACACCTCCTAAGGTGGTAGTGGTAAATTATCTTATGAAATCCAATGATAATGACAATCCTCACAATATGCACCCTGGCCAATGCCTTTATGAGTTTGAAAACTATATTAGAAAACAAGATCACTTCCATGCAAATGTTATGAAACAATTTAAATACAATTATGATATGATTGCTCTCCTGAGTGACTTGTTATTTAGAATCTCAAATGATGTTAGAGATGTTGGAAAGCATGCTTCTATGGTACAAACTCAGTTAGAATAAGTTGATAAATCTCAAAGAGAGTTGCTTCATGAAATGAATAATAATATCCATGTTTAAGAATTCATCCGATTAACCAGTTAACTTGCCGATTAATCCCTACTCATAGGGTCCCCTAGTAGCCGATTACCCGATAAATCATCCGATTAATTGATTAAATGGTTGATTAACTTGTCGATTAGCCTATTAATCGCCTACTCACCAGCCGACCGAGCAGCTACCAGTTAACGATTTCCTCAACAATGAATAATATACATGACTTTACTGTTAGAGTTGCAACTAGAGGAGGTAAAATGACTCAGGAACCACTTTATCCTGTGGGACACCCAAAAAGAATAGAACAGGATTCACAAAGGAACAACATCACTGCACCTAGTCCTACTAAAAATAAAAAGAAAAAAGAAAAATGATAGGACTTCACATGCTCCTAGTGAACCTGTAATAGAGAAACCTCCTGACAATGATAATGAAACTTCTATCTCTGATGGTGAAACTCAGTCTGGTAATGAACATTCACCAAGTGATAATGAAAAAGATAATGTTGATGTTCGTAAAAATACTCAACCAAATAATAAAGAACCGGACAATGATGTTCAGATAGAACCACCTGCTGATCTTGATAACCCACAACCTAAGAATAAAAGGTATGACAAAAGAGACTTTGTTGCTAGAAAACACGGTAAAGAAAGAGAACTGTGGGTCCAAAAACCAATTCCTTTTCCACCTAAGTCAAGTAAAAAGAATGATGATGAAGAATTTGAACGCTTTGCTGAAATGCGGAGGCCAGGATTTTTGTGTACTTGCTTGACTAATATCTTGAAAATGCCTCCTTATGCAAAGTATATGAAAGACATCATCACTAATAAGAGAAAAATACCGAAAGATGAAATCTCCACTATGCTTGCTAATTATACTTTTAAAGATGGAGTACCTAAAAAACTTGGAAATCCGGGAATACCAACTATAACTTGCTCCATTAAAAAGAATTATGTGAAAACTGCTTTGTGTGATTTAGGAACTAGTGTTAGTGTTATGCCTTTCTCTTTATATAAAAGACTTGATTTGAAGAAAATCACACCTATTGAAATATCTTTGCAAATGGCTGATAAATCAACTACCATACCTATCGGTATTTGTGAGGATGTGCCCGTTGTTGTTGCTAATGTTACTATTTTGACGGACTTTGTTATACTTGAGATGCCCGAGGACGACAACATGTCGATTATCCTTGGTTGATGCTTCTTGAATAATGCAGGGACTGTTATTGATTGCAATAAAAGCAAAGTCACTTTTCATATCAATGGTAATGAGCATACAGTGCACTTTCCGAAGAAACAATTCCAAGTGAATGGTATTAATGTTATTGAAAAATCTCTGGCAATCACTATTGGAAGTTTTAAAATACCTCTACCTACTTTCAAAAAGAAGTATGAAATGCTTATTGTAGGGGACATTCATATCCCCATTGAGGTAACTTAGTGATTTACGAGAGTTCTTCGGTTTCACGCTAATCGAAAGTGGTTGTTAATAAGACCTGATCAACCTTATTAATGGATCATTTTTGAGCGGTATGAAGTTGATGAATTTAGTAAGCACTGCCTTCTATCCCAACTTTTTGTTTTCTGTTTTTATTAGTCAAATAAAATAAAATGCCATGTTTTGTCTGTTTTTTTATTTTCCCATGCAACAAAAAATGACCCAAAGATGAAAGTTCTCAGAATGCCATGAAAGTCTAATACAATTTTTTCTGAATATTTCTGAATTTCTGGTGCAAATAATATCAGAGGGAGGTGCACCAGGTGGGCACAACCCACCTGGGTGCCCCAGGACCCCCAGACGCGCTCTGGTGGGTTGTGGTCCCCATGTGGGCCTCCTCACTTATCTCTTTACACTACATCATCACCTACCTCCAGAAAAAATTCCCCATAGCTCTATCTCGTGTTCTTGCTCTCAGGCCCGCGGATTTCGATCTCTTTGCTCGAAGCTCCGTTTCCGAAACTGTTTCGGGGGATTGTTGCTTGGTATGTGACTCCATTGTTTATCCATTTAGTTTTTGCTTTAGTTGTTTATATTTTGAATAGTTAGCTACTCTTGGTGCTGCTGTAGATGAGCTTGCATGTTGAACTCTTAGAGTTCTAAGTAGATTGAATGCTTGCTATGGCCTTTATGTATCCCTATGAGTAGTTGGTATCATTCTTGTGAAATTTTGTTGAGAAAATTTTGTGGGCTAATAAATTTCAGAATTTTTGTTCATAGGAAAACCGTGAATATCTTTAGGAAGTTTGGCTAAAAGAAGAACTCCAAGGGTGTTATTGGGGAGTCATCTGACAGTGATCTCCATCTTCAGAGGTTGGCGGAAGTACGGCCGTGTGAATGGCCGCACACCCCATTCCTGGAAGAGGCTGGAATCCTTCAGGAGTTCACACAATATGCTGCTAATGCCAGCCTCACCGACTTCATCGCAGATGAGTGTGAACAACATCAAATCCTCACAAACATCTTTGTTCAAAGTTTTACTTTCCTTCCTAGGAATAATCCTCCTGAAGTGAGTTTTGATTTATATGCTGAAAACTATCAGATACCACTTACTGAATTTTGTAACATATGCATGATCCCTTCTGATGGGAGCCTAGCCGAGCCTAGGCTGGCGGAGTTTGAGACCTTTTATCACACTTTTCCAATGGGAGATTAGAGAGGGGTGTCAACTATCACTGCCGCTAGCTTGCATTTTCCTGCTTTTCATTACTTTGCTCTTTTCATTGCAAAATGCTTGCTTCCTAGAGAGAAGGTGGGTGCACTCAGCTCACCAGACCTTGTTGTTCTGCATCATGCATAGAGGGCGACAACACTTATAGCTTGGGAGCTATTGTGGCACGTCGCCTTCATATTAATAAGTCCAAGGGTAAAATACATGGTGGTATTTAGATACCACTATTGTCATATTATATCATGGTTGTTTTGATAACGTGTTGCCATCTGAGATATTTTATTTTTGCTCGCTAGCCGATTATGTCATTGATATGAGTTAATATAATCTTTTGTCGGCATGGTTAGTAATAATGTTGGCTGAGAACCTGGGTGTTGTTTAAGCTTATTTATGCAAACAAGAGCAAAAGAGTTCATAAAAGTTTTTATTTTTCACTTTCAGTTTATCAACTGAATTGCTTGACGACAAGCAAAGGTTTAAGCTTGGGGGAGTTGATATGTCTCCAACGTATCTGCTTTTCCTAACGCTTTTCCTCTTGTTTTGGACCCTAATTTGCATGATTTGAATGAAACTAACCCTAGACTGGCGCTGTTTTCATTAGAACTACCATGGTGTTGTTTTTGTGCAGAAATAAAAGTTCTCGGAATGGAATGAAACTTTGCGAGGATTTTTTATATCAATAATAAGAATTTCTGGAGCCAAGACCTACCGGAGAGGGGGCACCTCGGTGGGCACAACCCACTAGGCCCCCCCCCTCTCCTGGCGCACCCAGGTGGGTTGTCCCCACCTAGTGGCCCCGCAGACCCTAAAACCGGCGGTATAAAATCCTATTTTTCTAGAAAAAAAATCATGGAGAAAGAATTATCGCGATCCACGAGATGGAGCCACCGTCACCTCCTGCTCTCCATCGGGAGGCCAGATCTAGAGTCCGTTTGGGGCTCCGGAGAGGTGGATCTTCGTTCTTCATCATCACCAACCCTTCTCCATCGCCAATTTCATGATGCTCCCCACCGGGAGTGAGTAATTTCTTCATAGGCTCGCTGGTCTGTGAGGAGTTGGATGAGATTCATCATGTAATCGAGTTAGTTTTGTTAGGGCTTGATCCCTAGTATCCACTATGTTCTAAGGTTGATGTTGCTATGACTTTGCCATGCTTAATGCTTGCCACTTTGGGCCCGGGTGCCATGATTTCAGATCTGAACCGTTTATGTTATCACCATTATATCCATGTTCTAGATCCGATCTTGCAAGTTATAGTCACCTACTATGTGTTATGATCCGGCAACCCCGGTGTGACAATAGTCGGGACCACTCCCGGTGATGATCGTAGTTTGAGGAGTACATGTATTCACTATGTGCTAATGCTTTGTTCCGGTTCTCTATTAAAAGGAGGCCTTAATATCCCTTAGTTTCCAATAGGACCCCGCTGCCACGGGAGGGTATTACAAAAGATGTCATGCAAGTTCTTTCCATAAGCACGTATGACTATTTACGGAATACATGCCTACCTTATATTGATGAACTGGATCTAACTGTCTCATGATGAATATCATCCAACAAGTCACCGATCCAATGCCTACGAATTAATCCTATATTGTTCTAGCTAAGTTACTACTGCTATCATCACTGTCACACTTGCTACAAAATTACTACTATCACTGTTACCGTCACTTTTACTGTTGCTACTATTATCAAAACTATCATTGTACTTTGCTACTAATCAGTTTTCTGCAGATAATTAATCTCCAGGTGTGGTTGAATTGACAACTCAGCTGGTAATACCTTCAAATATTCTTTGGCTTCCCTTGTGTCGAATCTATAAATTTGGCTTGAATACTCTACCCTCGAAAACTGTAGCGATGCCCTATACTTGTGGGTTATCAGTATTCTGTCATGCTAATATATTTCGTTGCATATTGCATACCATGTTGTTGTCAAATTTGTAATATCCTATGCTTGAACTATTACAGATTCCTATCTTGATGAATATGGTCTTCAATAGCATGCTTGATTGAGATACCGAACCTTATTCCCGATGCAGTGTTTCGGATCAGTTCAAAACATTTGCAAGAATTTTTGAATCGCCCATTCACCCCCTCTAGTTGATATACTCTCGGTCCTAACAATTGGTATCAGGGCGGGTTCTCTCTATCTCTGTTTATTAAAGGTTTAACCACCTTGGAGTTTTGGGTATGTCGTATGCAGGTATATCCTCGCACTCTGAAAGATTTCCTATCTTCGATGGAAATGACTATGTCTACCGGAAAGAGAGAATGATAATCAGACTTCAAGCCATCAACTTAGAACTATGGTAGATTGTGGAAAATGGATACACCATTCAGCACCCTGATGCTCCAACTTCTGATGACAAAGTTGTATTGCAGTTGAATGCTCAAGCAAAAGACATTATGTGTGAAAGTATATCAAAAGACATTTTCATTCGGTTCCAGGAACTTGATACTGCAAAGCAACTCTTGGATGCCATAAAAATGCTCATGAAGAATTCATTGCCAGAACAGAACCTCACACTCAAATGCTTCATGCCATGTTTGCTGGTTTCAAAAGCCTTTGTAAGGAAAGTGCTATGGAACTCACTAACTGGTTGACCAATTTTACTGAAATACTTCATCAACGAGGAGTAACCCATATCACCGATAGAGATGTGGTCAACCAGCTACTGAGCGCTCATGATGCAACCTTTGATCCAATAGTAGCTGAAATCAAACAAAGACCAGACTATGAAGAACTTCACTATGTCGAGATCATGACGCCTTTGTCTATTCACAAAGAAAAAATGGAACTTGAAAATGGAAATCAAGAATCTTCTTTGGAAGTGAAGGGGAAATTCTCTCACACTATGTCAGTTCACAAGAAGAAGAAGATATTGAGAATCAACACACTATTGCAAGGGAATTGGAGATGGTCACAGAAAGGCTAAGTGATCTTAGGAGACAGAATTTGTGTCTCACGAATGATGACAAATTTGATTTTCCTGAATCTTCAAGAAAGTTACCTCAAAAAGATATGAAGAGCTTCAAGTGCAAACAATCCGGTCACCTCATAGCAGACTGTTTTTGCTGGGAAGGAAAACCTAGCAACTGATGGAAATATCTTCACTACATTCGTTTCACTTGAATGGATCTTCATAGTAAGCTCTCAAGGAAAAAATGAATCTTCCTAATCCTCTTTGATGAGACCAGTCGCTAACGTGAAAGCTAGAGCAACCATCGAATCAAATATGAAGAGAATATTGTAGCTGAATCGAGCACGTGCTGATATGAACCTGGAATCTGAAGATGAGACTTCCGAATAAGAATCACAGGAGGAAGAGTTTCACAAAAGGATAGGAAGAAGCTATGCTTTCGTCGCTTATCAAACATCTGAAAACTCACTCGAATCAAACACTGATGATGATGCTTCAAGTGATGATGAACCAATTGCATTATGTCCTATGGCGAAGACCTCTAAGGATCAGGTATCAACAAAACAACAAAAATCTATTAATGAATATTGTCCTCAATACATTGACTATGCTAAACTGGTTAAGATTTCTTAGCCACAACAAGATGAGCTCCAAAGACTTGAGAAAAATCTTAGGTAAACGGAAGGATTACTAGTTGAAGAGATGGAGATGAATGAAAAGTTGATCGAATAGCATGATGCTTTCTCTTCAACTATTGATGATTTTTTCGACTAATATGATTCCCTTACAGTCGACTATGATAGTTTATCAAATGAATTCCTTAATAGCAATCAAGAACTCGAGTAATTGAAAGAGTCTCATAACATGCTAGTGAAAGAATAAGCTTCTCTCTTTCCCGATCAATCTAATAGACTTCTTGATGATTTTGTGTCTCCTTGCTTACAATTCCTAGAACGTAGCTATAACGCCCCGAGACCGATGCACCAGGTGTCTTTCAGTTATTCGCCAATGTTGCCATGTCTTTTGCTTGCATGTTGAATTTTATCATGTCATCATGTGCATTGCATCATCAGATTTTCAAAACTTGCATCCGTCTGGGTGTCCCCGTTCCTTCCGTTGTCCGTTCTAAGCCCAAACACACTTGCACCCGCCCGCGGCACCTCCGAAATAGTGTTTATAATTGGCCAGAAAATGTCCTCAGAATGGGTTGAAAGTTGGCATGCAGTGTTTTTATGTTGTCAGTAGGTCGCCTGCCAAGTTTCATCGCATTCGGAGTTCGTTTGACGCCCCAACGGATAACTATAGCGGCAATATAGCCGGTCTATCGTCGGACGTTTCCGGTCTCCGGAAACAGTTGTCGGGTTGCTTTTCTCCTCTCTCTTCTCAGTCCGACCACACAATTGACATTCTCCACCTAACCCTCTTTGCATAGTGCATCGACCCCTCTCGTGCACGCCCGAAAGTTGTCCCGAACCCGACCCGCTCTATCGTCACCGTTGGGTCCGGATCATCCCCAAACATCCCTAAATCATCATCGGTTTCTCGTTGGACTCTCCTAAGCTAATTATTCTCGACCGTACGATTAAAATCCACCTGCTATATATACACAAAGTCCAACCATAAAAATTAGGAACCTTGTCCCATCCTCCTAGCCTCCGCCGCCGCGAGTCCTCTTTCACCTCGGGATCCATCCTGATCCATAACTACCCAACCGGTTCGTTGCAGCCACCACCTACCCAAATCCCCTCACAACCCACCATCCTCTAGTGCCTCCCATTCGTCCTCCGCTCCCAACCAACGAGTGCCCGAGACCGCCTCCGACCTGTGCCTCCCCTGGATTCCCTCGTCCACCAACTGGAGTTGCAGCACCGCCGCCCGGCTCCACCACCTTGACTCCAGGTCCGGCCGTTGCCGGCAGCAACGACCAACAGATGAGCACCACCCCTCCTTTCTCTCTTCCCTTTGTCTCCCCTCCATCCCTTCCTCCCTCTTGTGCTCATGTCTCTCTATCCTTGTTCTCTAGACAGGGAGACCCCCATGGCCGCTGCAGGAGCTTCACGCGACCCCGCCGCAGGCCGACCAAACCAGCGGGAACCACCTCTACGAGCAGAGCCACCGGACTAGCAAGCCTGTGCCTCGCGCCTTCTCCTCTCCTTCTATTTATTTTCCTCCCTCTCTGTATGTTCTCTGAACTTTCCTCGCCATGACCCTGCAGATCCCCACCGCGTCAGAGCTCCCTTGCACCGGATTTGACACCCCTCGCCCTGATCTGCCCGTTCTCGACGCTCGCATCACCATCAGCCACCCATCGTCGGAGTTCCTCGCCAGACCCACACCCGCCGGCCTCCACCGCAAGTTCTACGCTACCGCTACTCTGCTTTCTGTCGAACAGAGGACCACGCCTGCTGCTTCCCCTGCCTCGCGTCGAATTGCTGCAGTTGATCGCTGCCTTGCGCGTGGCCCAGATCCAGCAGCCCCAGCGCGCCCGGCCAGCCCCGTTGCCCTGCTCCACCGCACCCTCCCGCAGGCCGCTTTCCCTACTAGGCCTCAGCCCAATGTGAGCTGACCTCAGCACCCTTTTTTCCCCTTCCACTGTTGGTCCAGCCAGCAGATTTGACCCAGTGTAGTATTTTTGTCAGATCTGTGAATTTGTCTATTATTGCAGAGAACGCCAGTTTTGTAGAATAGCCCTTGCACTTCATGCATATAATAACTCATCATCCGTGCACCAGTTTAAAATGATTTATATATGTGAAATATGACTAGAATTTCATCTAGTTTCATAATATGCCACTTTCATGCATGTTTAAAATGTTTAAAATTATGTTTGCTTATAATTTGCCATATTGCCATGCTAAAATGATTTAATTCTTAACTAAATAACCGTAGCTCGGTTTTAAATAAACTTTATATGTAAATGGGGTAGAAAAATGCCTAGTTTAACATGGTGCATTTGTCTTGCATGTTAAACAACTCTAAAATTGTGTTTAGGGCAGAACAGTACCAAATCCATAATATGCACATGGGGATTTTTCGGAATTATTGTTTGTTGTTCCGGCCTCATTTAAACTTGTCTAGATAGGTAGTTTTCATATGCTTCACCTCTTGCCATGTTAATCAACATTTAATATTGTTGGGTACTGTCGGATGTGGTGTTTCGGCAAACCCTTAAGGTCCGAACACTGGGGTGCGCGCGAAGTCTTTCCTTCCCACCAATCTATGCCCTAGCTCGGTAAGATGTCGCGGACGAACTCGACGAACTCGCAACACAGAAAGACATGAGGTTTATACTGGTTCAGGCCACCGTTGTGGTGTAATACCCTACTCTAGTGTGGTGGTGGTGGATTGCCTCTAGTGCTGATGATGAACAGTACAAGGGGTGAACAGCCTCCTAAGGTTGAGGTGTTCTTGTGTGTAGGCTCTCGATCGAGTTGGATTGAGCTAAGCTGAGATGAGATGATGATCTGATCCCCCTACTATGGTGGCTAGCTCTACTTATATAGGCCCTGGTCCTCTTCCCAAATATCAAGCAGGAAGGGAGCCAACAATGGCGGGCCGATTTAAAGGGGGCAGCTAGTACAAGCTATCCTGACAAAAGTGGTCTTTGCCTGCGAAAAGCTCTATGGTGACGCCGACTTGGGCTCCACGATGACCTCCATCTTGCCATCCTCCTGGTCTTGGTCTCGTTGCACTAATATAGCAACCTTTGCCTGATGCCTCGGTACTCTTCGCTTGCGCTGGCCTCCTTTGCACCAAAGAGGAAACAAGGACGCTGCACGCACTGGAGCCTGCCTGGTGCCATGCGTCATGGCTCACGTCACGAGGGTCTCGTGAGGTTTGCCCCGCCTTGATATCTCCACTCCTCGTGAGCCTGCCTGGCTAGGCCACTCCCGAGGAGGCCTTGCGTCGTCCGCCTCGCGATGCTTGGACCCTCGCGAGGGTCTTGGGTGCTTTGTTGGTGATGATGGACCGTACGGCCTGCTGGCTCAGCCACGCCGCGGGCCGCAGGCAGGCAAGTCTGGGGACCCCCGTTCCCAGGACGCTGACAGTAGCCCCCGGGCCCAAGGTGAGCTCAGGCTTGGCTTTGCGGCGAAGCCAAGGGTCAAGTTCGGAGCACTGCGGGCCCCCAAAGCCTGCGGCCTCGATTGACGTGTGGTGGATGACTGGACGTGGGCGCCTCCACTTCCCCACGCTGCCCTTCAATCCGCCTGCCTATGCAGCCCCGCCTCTTACACAGTTATTCTTCTTCCGCCACGCCCGGCTCTTCCAATCTTCATGCTTCCTCGACGCCCTGCTCCACCGTCTTAGTCCGACCTGTGCTCCGCCCGATTCACCACCATGGTGCCGAAACATGCAAAGAAGGGGAAGAAACCTCTATCCTCGCCGACTGCGCCTCCATCCTTCGAGCTAGTGCTCAGCCGGCCTCGGGTGCTCAACGACGAGGCCATGGACAAGGTGCGCCCCATGCTTGCCTCTAGTTTCAACTAGTGGGGAGAGATGCTGGCTTGGCCCCCATCTCGCACCAGCATGGCTCGGGCAGTTACCGAGGTTCCGATCTTCATTGATGCCCTTTGGGCCGGCATGCTTCCTCCCTTCTCCGCCTTCTTCAACGTGGTGCTCGAGCACTATTAGATCCACATGCTCCATCTCAATCCTCAGGCTGTGATCCTTCTCGCCGTCTTCGCCTTCATGTGTGAGGCCATGGTGGGCATCGCCCCCTCCGTGGCACTCCTCCGCCACTTCTTCTCGTTTCATCTCACCGGTCCCCGGCATAACTCAGGGTGCGTAGGTTTCCAGGTCGTGGCTGCGATGGCAGGCACGGGGATCGACTTCGAGCTCCCTTCATCCACGAGCGAGTTTTGTATGCGATGGGTGTTTGTTGACGCAGGCGCGCTCAACCCTCTGCTCCAAGCTCCGGTGGGGCCTGCTATTCCAAACTCCGTCTGGGGTCATCAGAAGCTCACGAACCCCTGCCTTGCCGCCGTCTGGGCCAGGCTGGGGTGGTTGAAGGACCTTGGCGTGACTGCGCCCATGGTGGTGAGGGAGTTCGTCAGGCGTCGAGTAGCTCCTCTCCAGCGCCACTCTCGCCCAATATGGGACTTGCTCAGCACACAGTACAACATGAGGTTTCAGGAGGAGGGGCTTCCTCTCGCTGCGCAGCAGATAGTGCTCACGGTCCTATCAGGTGTCCTTCTGCCAGATGAGATGCCCAGGAACAACTGGATGTTGTATCGCTGCGAGAACAAAGCCACATTTGCCGTGAACATGCCTTCCTTTGATGAGTGGGGGCTGCGCCCAGTCAGCTTGGTGGGGCCTCACGAGAACCCCGTCATCATGGTCCCCTTGTTCGCCGCCGGTGTCGGGCTCGCCCCAAGCGATGGTGCGGGGGAGCGAGCTGCGACGGAGGCCGGCGGCTCAGGTGCTGAGGAGCACATGCCGGGTGGTGATCCTGAGGCGTTGTCCTCGAGGGCCTGCGACCCCCCTCCTGAGGCATCGGTTACCGAGGAGACGCGGCATGCGGCTCCCGAGGCCGGGGCTCCAGGAGCCTCGGGAGGTCGCAGTGGGGAGGAGCCGGGCTGTTCGCCTCAGTCGGGCTCCCCTGAGGCCATCCCTCTTGAGTCTTCTTTGGCTCCGTCGTGCACCGGCCGTCACGTCCAGCGCTTCGGTCACCTTTGTGTGGACTTCGAGGAGCTCCGCAAGAGGAAGGGATCCCCCGCCGGCAGCAAGATCTTTGGGCCGTTGAAGCGATGGAAGTTCATCGCTATTGACGCGTAAGTATCTCATCACCGTGGCTTTTGTGTGTGGTCTTCTTATCCTGACGCCTGTCCTCCAGGGCTCCTTCTCCTTCATCAACTCCCCCATTGGCATTGAGCGTTGTTGTCCTACTTGCCGCCCCTAGAGCAGGGTCGGTCGGAGGAGCGTCCCTGCCTTCGGGACATACTGAGTATGTGGTTTGGCCGACCCTCGCCCACGGTCCGGTGTGGAGCTCGGCGGGCGTGCCCAAGGCTCCTCCTCTGCTCATGAGAAGTCGCTGGCTGAGCTCGGTCTTCGGTTCCTCTTCCAGCTGTGAGCCTCGTTCAGCTTGGGCTCCTCGCAAGGATGGGCTGACGTCAGGCACGGTGTCAGCCCCCATCACCCAATCGGGAGGTGGTGCCCCACTTGATGCTCCACCTGCATCCCCCGAGGTGGAGGATGAGGCGGGTCGAGCGTTCAAGCTCGAGCGTGGGTGCAGCGTAGTCCGCCGCGAGCTCTTCCAGGAGGCGATGGGCGCGATGAGCCGCCTTGGCGAAGAGCTTGCGGGTGTCTACTCACGTCTTGAGGCTGAAGGTCTTCGGTTGGTGGAGGAGCGGTGCAAGCTGCGAGTGGCCATCAACCTCGGTCGCTATCAGCGCGACCTCGAGAACGCGAAGGCCGACGCATCCCTCAAGATTGCCAATGAGGCCCGCTCGCGAGCTTTGGAAGAATCTCACGAGGACGATCGTCGCCGTGAGGCTGCGAAGGAGTGCGTGTGGCGGCTTCAGGCCTGGAGCGCATCCCTTGAGCAGCAGGTGGAGGCATGCGAGGCCGCTTTTGCATCGCTGAGGGGGACACCTGCGAAGGAAGAGGAGGTCCGGCAGCACGAGGAGGTGCTGGCCCTGGAAGCCGTGGAGCGCAGCCTTGAGCTCGAGCAACTGGAGACGAGGGAGCGTCAAGTCGCTCAAGCAGAAGATGCCGTTAGGGCCCGCGAGGCCGGAGTCGAGGAGCAGATTAATCGCCGGGTGGCCGAGGTTCGCGCAGATCTAGAGGGCAGGTATGACTTGAAGGAGAAGCTCGCCGGTCTGGAGGGTGCATGTAGGGCTGCCGCCCTCAGGCCCAGGTTGGACGAGGCCGAGAGGCGTGCGGAGGCCACAGCCGCCGCCCTGGTTACGGCGCAGGCGGACTTGGCCTCCGCCCGCGCCGAGCTGCTTTCCCTCTGGAGACGAGTTGACGACACCGAGGCCGTCGCATGGCAAAACAGGGAGGAAGTGCTCCAACGTCGAACGCTGGAGCGCGAGCATGCTCCTATGCTTCAAGACCTTCGGAACAGGGCCAACACCGCCCTGGGTTATATCTGCGACGAGAATGCCCCGAGCCCTCACTCGAATGACTACGCCAGCCACCTGATCTTCGTCACCGAGGTGGTGATGCGCCTGGAGGCTAAATCTACCAGAGCTTAGCAGCTTGTGGAAGAGAGGGGTCGTGGCCTGCTTCAGCGCGCCTTCTCCCGTGTCTTCAGCCATCTTCTGAATGCCGACCCAACTTCGACTTCGACACCGCCATTGCCCCCGTACCCATGGCCGTCCGGGGTGACCTGGCCCGTTGGGTAGAGGACCATGTCGACATGTTGGTCGGGGCCTTCACTTTGGAGGATGACGCGGTGGTGGTCGTTGCAGATGAAGGTGACGTGGTCGATGACGGTGATGGGGGTGTCGCCGATGGTGGCGGCGATTCCGACGAAGATGATGACGATGCGAGTGATGCGTTCGTGGGTAATGTAGCAAGTGATATCTCTGGCTGATCCCATGTTCGCCTGTTGTTTCATCCTGCACGCAAAACTCGGGCGTGGCCCTTGGAAGACTTGTAAGAGCATTTTGAGAGGGGGAGCCCCTCGTGTAAGCAAATTGCATTTTTTTACTTTCCCATGTGATGTAGGTATATGTCCTCGTGAGCTCATGAAGTTCGGGGTGAGTTTCCCGATGCGGTTTACCTTAGTCAGCGCCAGCTTAGGGCTGGGTCGCGAGGCGATGAGTTCCTGAGAATCCTATGGAGCTTACCGCCCCATTTGAGGGGGGCGTAAGAGGTGAGCACCAGGTGTAGTGCTAGCGCGTGCTTGATGAGCGTGTGCTTTGCACGGTCCGGCTCGTGAGGAGCTTTGCGAGGAAAAGGCAATGGACAAGAGTCCCAAACCAAACGAGATCCAGAAGGAAAGAAACAGCTTGAATGAGAAAAGGCACCCCCACGCACATCGATAAAAAATCAGCTTCAACTTAAGTGCAGATCCAGAAAGCAAAGCCAAAGAAAGAGAGATCCAAAGCAAAACGCCGCGTCCGGCACCTAGTCTAGTCTTCGGGTCTTCAAGTCTTCGCACCAGCGCGGAGCTAAGTGCTACCACTAGGCATGAGAGGGAGCCCCAGGGCCTGAGGCCGGCGCTCCTGAGACTCCGGGGCGTGTACTGCCCCAACTCATTATTACGTGAGAGTGTCACGGGCGGCGAGCTTCAGAGGCACCAGGCCTTCTTCACAGGTACCGGCTGTGCTTCATATCACTAGCCGAGGGCCCCGCCTTGCGCCAGCCTGGACCTCCTTTGAGTCGACCGGTCACTAGGATGACACAAAGGAGGGAAAGGGGACGCCAGCGGTTCCCTTGGTGACCACGAGTCCTCTGTCGGGGGAAGGGTTGTCGAAGCCACCCCGGCAGAGGGCCTACCTCCGGGTGTCCCCTGGTTTCGTGTGCCTTAGGGAGGGGCCTTGCTCCTGGCTTCCTCCCGGCGGCCCCCAGCGTGTCTCCCTTGTCGAAATGGGCGCCTCCATGCCATGGTCGTCGACCGATCTTGCAACCTGATTCATCTGCAGCCCATGGTTAGCATAAGCCTGTTCCTGAGAGATTAGCGGTACCCTGTAGTTGCAATTGTCGGCGCGATCGTTGTGGTTCTCCGTTGGTTCTTGGTGCGTACCCTTGGTCCATCATGCGGGGCACGTAGGCTTCCGGGGCCATCACCCCGTACACCTCGCCGTGGTGCCCCAAGCTCCATGTTGCTCGACCCGTGGTGACGCCCTGGGGATGACTGTACGGCATCCGGCTAGGACCGTGGGGCGACGCTTGCTCCCATGCCTGCCGCGGGCGGCATGGGGGAGTCGGAGCACCCAACGCCACCGGCCGTGCTGATATTGATGAAGCCCAGGGGAGTAGTTGATGGCGCGCGGATGTGGTGAGGTTCGCTGCGCGACTCTGCAGCGGCCTGGGGAGGATGTCGATAGAGAAGGGTGGTGCTCCCGACGCCGCTGCATCCAGTAGCTCGGGAACATGCTCCAGCAGTGTGTCCCGACTGCTTTCCATCAGCCTGCACCGCAGCAGCTCCCTTGCCATGGTGAGCGATGCCCGCATGTTTGCTTGCTCCCGTCGTGAGTGCGGTGCCGTTGCTGCAGCATGGCTCGCCGCTCTTGCGGTGGCCCGCACCTGCCGTGGGGTGAGGGTGGATGACGCTTGGCCGTGCTGCCCGTGCCCGGCGGAGTTTGGCGGTGCCCGTGCCGCCTGGAGTGCGGGGTCGATACCTTCATGGGCAGGCGGCACTGCCCGGGCTGGCCAGGCTGCCCAGCGGTCGAAGCCAGCCCTTGAGTCGCCGAACATCATGGCTGAGGAGCGTCAACAAGCTGGCCGGTGGAGGAGGAGCTCTGGCGCACCCCTACCCGGCATGCCAAATGTCGGATGTGGGGTTTCGGCAAACCCTTAAGGTTCGAACACTGGGGTGCGCACGAATTCTTTCCTTCCCACCAATCTACGCCCTAGCTCGCTAAGATCTCGTGGACGAACTCGATGAACTCGCAACACAGAAAGACACGAGGTTTATACTGGTTCGGGCCACCATTGTGGTGTAATACCCTACTCCAGTGTGGTGGTGGTGGATTGCCTCTAGGGCTGATGACGAATAGTACAAGGGGTGAACAGCCTCCTGAGGTTGAGGTGTTCTTGTGTGTAGGCTCTCGATCGGGTTGGATCGAGCTAAGGTGAGATGAGATGATGATCCGATCCCCCTACTGTGGTGGCTAGCTCTACTTATATAGGCCCTGGTCCTCTTCCCATATATCGAGCGGGAAGGAGGCAATAATGGCAGGCCGATTTGAAGGGGGCAGCTAGTACAAGCTATCTTGACAAAAGTGGTCTTCGCCTACGAAAAGCTCTGTGGTGACGCCGTCTTGGGATCCACGATGACCTCCGTCTTGTCGTCCTCCTGGTCTTGGTCTCGTTGCACCAATATAGCAACCTTTGCCTGATGCCTCGGTACTCTTCGCCTGCGCTGGTCTCCTTTGCACCAAAGAGGAAACAAGGACGCTGCACGCTGGTGCCCACCTGGTGTCGTGCGTCATGGCCCACGTCACGAGGGTCTCATGAGGTTTGCCCCGCCTTGATATCTCCGCTCGTCGTGAGCCTGCCTGGCTAGGCCACTCCCGAGAAGGCCTTGCGTCGTCCGCCTCGCGAGGCTTGGACCCTCGCAAGGGTCTTGGGTGCTTTATTGGTGATTATGGGCCGTATGACCTACTGGCTCAGCCACGCCGCGGGCTGCAGGCAGGCAAGTCTGGGGACCCCCGTTCCTAGGACGCCGATAGGTACATAAACGAGATCGAACTAAATAACTTGAATGTGGTGTTCCGTCAATATGCAACAGAGTTGCATATTGAGCTCCACTTAATTTGTAGCATTGTTTGTTGCTCTTTGACATGCCATGCCTCATTAAAATGGACATGCATCATACTTGGTTGTGCATCATGCCATGTTTACGTGATGGTTGTTTACTATGGTGCTTGCTTCTTTCCGGGTTGCTTCTCTCGTTAGCTTCAGTTTCGTTCCGGAGTTGTGATGATCTGTTCAACTGCGTCCGTTTGTCTTCTTCATAGACTCGTTCTTCTTCCTTGCGGGATTTCAGGCAAGATGACCATACCCTCGAAATCACTTATATCTTTGCTTGCTAGTTGATCACTCTATTGCTATGCCGCGCTACCTACCACTAGCTATATCATGCCTCCCATATTGCCTTGTCAAGCCTCTAACCCACCTTTCCTAGCAAACCGTTGTTTGGCTATGTTACTGCTTTTGCTTAGCCCCTCTTATAGCTTTGCTAGTTGTAGGTGAAGATGAAGCTGGTTCCACATTGGAACATGGATATGTTGGGATATCACAATATCTCTTATTTAATTAATGCATCTATATACTTGGTAAAGGGTGGAAGGCTCGGCCTTATGCCTGGTGTTTTGTTCCACTCTTGCCGCCCTAGTTTCCGTCATACCGGTGTTATGTTCCTTGATTTTGCGTTCCTTACATGGTTGGGTGTTATGGGAACCCCTTGACAGTTTGCTTTGAATAAAACTCCTCCAGCAAGGCCCAACCTTGGTTTTACCATTTGCCTCACCACCACCTATTCTTTTCCCTTGGGAGTCGCGCTCTCGAGGGTCATCTTTATTTTAACCCCCGTCGGGCCAGTGCTTCTCTAAGTGTTGGTCCGAACCAGAGCCACTTGCCGCGCCACCTCGGGGAAACTTGAGGGCTGGTTTTAGCTGTACGTAGTATTCATTCGGTGTTGCCCTGAGAACGAGATATGTGCAGCTCCTATCGGGATGTCGACACGTCGGGCGGTCTTGCTGGTCTTGTTTTCCCATTGTCAAAATGTCTTGTAACCGGGATTACAAGACTGATCGGGTCTTCCCGGGAGAACGAATATCCTCTGTTGACCATGAGAGCTTGTGATGGGCTAAGTTGGGACACCCCTGCAGGGTATAAACTTTCGAGAGCCGTGCCCACGGTTATGTGGCAGATGGGAATTTGTTAATATCCAGTTGTAGAGAACTTGACACTTAACGTAATTAAAATGCATCAACCGCGTGTGTAGTCGTGATGTTCTATTTTTGGTGGAGTCCGGGAAGTGCGCACGGTCTTGTGTTATGCTTGAACGTAAGAAGTTTTAGGATCATTTCTAGCTTCATGACCGTTACGTTGCTTCTTTTATCACTCTTATTTGTGTATGTTAGCCACCATATATGCTTAGTGCTTGCTACAGCTCGACCTCACTACCCTTTCCTACCCATAAGCTTAAATAGTCTTGATCTCGCGGGTGTGAGATTGCTGAGTCCTCGTGGCTCACAGATACTTCCAAACAGTTGCAGGTGCTGATGATACCAGTGCAGATGCCGCAACCGAGCTCAAGTGGGAGCTCGATGAAGATCTTGTTTGTTGTGTTGTTTCGTTTCCTGTTGATCAGTAGTGGAGCCCAGTTGGGACGATCGGGGATCTAGCATTTGGGGTTGTCTTCTTTTATTTTGGTTCCGTAGTCGGACCTTTGATTGTATTTTGTATGATGTATGAATTATTTATGTATTGTGTGAAGTGGCGATTGTAAGCCAACTCTTTATCCCTTTCTTATTCAGTACATGGGATGTGTGAAGATTACCCCTCTTGCGACAAGCCTACCATGCGGCTATGCCTCTAAGTCATGCCCCGACACGTGGGAGATATAGCCGCATTGTGGGTCTAACAAGTTGGTAATCAGAGCCATCCCCGACTTAGGAGCCCCATGCTTGATCGAATCACTGATGTTGTTGAGTATGGAACAAAATGTTTTGAGTCTTAGGACTATATATATTGGAGAGTAGGATTCTTTTTACTCCCCAGTCCCTTCATCGCTCTGGTGAGGCCTCCTGACATAGAAGTTTTGACTCTTCTCTCCTCAAATTTCACAAAAAAAATTAGGATCACGCGGGTATCTCGGAATCGTTTCGATGGTTTTGTGACGAGAACATTGTTCTTGGTGCCTCCTGACATTAAAGGGTTGTGGTAGTGTCCCGAGGAGTTGAGCTCCGAGGTGTTGTCGTCACAATTTTATCGTTGCAGTTCTAGAATACCTGAGTTTCACCGACATAGAAAATCTCTTTTATGCAGTTGTTGGTCAGATAACCTCGACGCCACCCAGTACTGGGGTGGGAGTTCGGGAGTATTGCCATAACTTGTATAACGGATGCTTTTCGAAGGTTGAGGTACACGATTTCCGAAGGTTTCTTGGTTATGTGTTGAAGGATGGATACAGCTGGATGTAGGTATTGTTAGTTTGGGTGAGATATTATGCTTCCCATGTATCCCCAACACCTGATTGCATAACTAGAAAGTTTCGGGAGTTTATAAGTGGGAATTCAAGTATCACATAGGATATCTTTCCAACAGACACATGATATGATATGGGATCTATCATATGTTTGTTTCGGCTTATGCTGCAAGCCAATTCTTTGTTTTCTTTTATTTGTGGTATTCGAGTTGCTTCAGTGTCAAGTGTTGATTCCATACCTTTCCTAAGCGGTGTTCTCATATTTCTACGTGGATGCTAATCCATCGTGATCATCGAGATTGTCATGTCAATTCTTCCCAACCAGTGTGATTCTCTTCAAGATGATCCTATCATTTTTTCCCATTTGAAAGATCCAATCTCAGTTTTCTCAACATTGTTCGTTTCATCCATTCCCAAGTTGTCTTTGTTTTTCCCGCCCTCCCACCCTTTTTCTTCAAGGACTCAGATTTCTGAATCAAGTATCCATCTTATGGATGTGAAGTTTCTTCATTCTTTCCTCAATGTTCTTATCCGGTGATTCTCAGGAAGATACTAAGGAAGCTTCAAGTTCATCATTTGTAACGCCCCAGATATACTTTCCATATTTGTATCCAACTCTTGCCGTCTCCGGCGCTAAGTTATATTTATTTCTCGGGTTCGGGTCTTTGTCTCCGTGTGTTGTTTTCGTTTTCATGCATTTCATACCATGTCATCTCGTGCATTGCATTTTGCATACATGTTCATCTCATGCATTCGAGCATTTTCCCCGTTGTCCGTTTTGCATTCCGGCGCTTCGTTCTCCTCCGGTGGCCATTTCTAGCTTTCTTTCGTGTGTGGGGATTAAACATTTCCGGATTGGACCGAGACTTGCCAAGCGGCCTTGGTTTACTACCGGTAGACCGCCTGTCAAGTTTCGTATCATTTGGACTTCGTTTGATACTCCAACGGTTAACCGAGGGACCGAAAAGGCCTTGTGTGTGTTGCAGCCCAACACCCCTCCAAATTTGGCCCAAAACCCACCAAACTCTGCTCCATGTCCTAGAGCGTTCGATCACGATCGCGTGGGCGAAAACCGCACCTCATTTGGACTCTCCTAGCTCCCTCTATGCCTATTTATACCCCCTCCATTCGGATCTCTTCTTCCCCCGTCCGAAACCCTAGTTTTAAAAAAAAACAGAT